>NC_056705.1:13793821-13868751 GCF_018831695.1 Puntigrus tetrazona | reverse complement strand
TGTGGGCAAAAATCTCCCCATTGACAGTAGTCGGAGTAGCCATTTAGTGCACTAGAAAAAAAACATTTAAAATACTTTACAGTAAGATTCTGTATTCTTTTATACAGTAACATTATTTTTTTAATGTACATTATGTATAAATTAGCATTAATGTAGATAAAAAATGCATGTTCATAGTTAGTTCTGGCATCCGGATTACCAGCCTTTTTATCTCACCTAGGCTGAATATTTTTGCTAAAATACAGTAAAAATAGCAATATTATTACAATTTATAACCGTTTCGTTTTAATGCATTTGAAAAATGAGGTTTTCAGCAGCAGAACTTCCAGTCCACATGATCATTCGGTTCATGATTCTTAAAAGTAAAAAAAAAAAAAGCATTTATTGTAATACAAATATCTGCAATAATCTGCCTTTACTGTAATTTTTCTGTAAGGAATGGAGTGATGAATTTTCATGCAATGAATCAAAGATGGCAGTCTCAGGTTGAATACTTCCAGCGTTACATATGGCAGCTGCTTCTGAGGATGAATGGGAATAATCTTGTCTTTAGAAATCTGGTAAAAACAAAGTGTTTAGACATTAGCTACAGCTGTCGAATTTGCAGATCAGCATTTCAGCATACAGTGAAATAAAGCAAAAAAACAGGCAAAGAAGTGATTTATCGGCGAATCTAAAAGCGCCTTTTCTTTTGCAATCTAAAAACCCCATAAATAAACACTTTTGTTCTTTCAGTCACGCTGCCTTCAGTCTTCCGCTGGGTCTTAAAATTGTCCAGTTTACACAGCTGGCTGCAATTTCTTGTGCTTTGCAACGAGGCCAACCAAAACAACCCCAAATAGATTATCTGCCAGACAGAGGGGTGGAGGGTGGGGGTGTCTTGTCCCCTCAAGTCATAATGACTGCTGTGCTCTAGTATAGAAATCTGGAAACAAGTGTTGGCTGGCATTTTTAAATTGCCCTGAGAAAGGCTATTGTGTGAGTCTGATATATTAAAATGCAATATCCTAAAGATCAAGGCAGCATCTGTCCTCAATAACGACACAATAACATACGACAAAACGAATCATATCTCACACAAAAATTTCCATTGTTATTATAAACATGTACGTCACATCTTTAAGATTTAGATCTTGTTCGAGAGCACACACAATGAGTGGGCGAGGCGATATTGATAATAATGCTGTCACTAATAAATCATAGTGATTGTAACAAGTCAGATCTAAAATATCGTTTTTGTTTTTGTTTTTTTCTTTTGTGCTGCGTATGCCCTCAAGACATGGTATGAATTAATTCTTGAGACGGAGAGGGAACAGCCTGTGCTTCTGCTGAAAAATGTTTTACATTAATTAATTACTTCTCTGAATTCTCATATGATATTGTTTCAGAAAAACAAAGTTGACTTAGGATACAGATTGGCGGTGAATTGATTTCCTAAATAATCATGAATGACATCAGATTAATTTATTAACATCAGTGGATTGTGAATATATTGAGTTTTCTGTGATGTTCAAGTATTTCTGTCATCGCTCTTTATGTTTTTAGGCGTTTAGTTCAACCTCCCAGTTGAATAAACTAATTTACGTTCATCAGCTTAAATTAGCTGTCTTATTCATTAATAATATCAAAGAAATATTTCATAAATAACGTAAGTAATATTTATATAGTGGTCTGCTGTTTTTTTCCTCTGCTGTTAAAGTTGGTCTTCACAAATAAAAGTTTGAAAGTGCCCTTATCTGGATTTGGGAAAATGACCTTTCATGCAGTGTGGAACGCAGCTCTAAGGAATAAAAAAAAAAAAAACCTGCAATGTTTTAAATCTGAAAGTGCGCGCGTGCATGCAAAGTTATTTGCCTCTCAAGAGAAAGAGCCGGCTCTGAATCATTTGAACAATTTGAGTCCCAAGCCGTTTCATGCTGATGTCAATATGAAACATTAGCATATCTCCGCCCCCTCCCCAAAACTTGTTGGTCTGAATGAAAATGCGAATGAATTTTTTTTTTTTTTTTTTTTGCCAATAGTTGCCGCTTTTTGAGCATTAAAAACCAAAACACAAGCACTAAATCGTTTGTGAGTCGTTGAACAATAAGGTAAAAACCTTTCATAACCCATATCTAACCCATAAACCAATGCTTTAGGTTAATATCAAGAAAAGATGACATCAGTTAATGTGCAATAGGCCTGCTTTAGACTGTGTGTCTGGGTATTATGTTTGGTTTCAGTAATGATGTTTGTGTGTGTGTGTGTGTGTTTTAAGTGTGTTTGTGCACGTTTAATATGGTGTCTGTCCCATTTGTGCTAGGGTGTAATAAAAAAAGATCTTTAGGCTAGATATAGGCAATGATAGGAAGTTGGTGTCATCAAGCATCGAAGTTAAGCTGATATGCATGTTTCAGAGGAAATCTCATTTTAAAAGGGACATATGATGCAAATTAAAATTTCCCTTGACCTTTTGTAACTTGATGTACAATCAAAAGATACTGTAACATTCATTTTATAACTAACTGCAGAACACTCTACAGTGAGATAACTTTACTACTATCGTAAGGGGAAAACAAGGATAACAGCATAAAAGTATATGATATGACTCCTTTAATGTACAGAGACAACTACAAGTAACAAATGGCAACAACTGGCCAGTATGGCTTTTCACATTTCCAGGCTTGTCAGAAAAATTCTTACGTAAATCTTTTTTTTTTATGTTAGAAGAGCAAGTCGTAAAAACACTCACACAGCATTGATAACTGGTTTTCATTTAAAGCAAATACACTATGCATAGTACTATAAATGATTATAATTTAAGAATAATATAAAATAAAGCGTGCCGGTTAATTTGCTAGATGTATGGAAATGTACCATCACAGTCTATGAAAGGGGGTCCATGAAACATGGGGGATATTTTATATTCTATTTGTTAGGGGTACAGAAATTTTCATCTCAAGTTTAAAATGAAAATCTTTGTCAGTTCTCTGATCTGCTTCCTTTTTACATACAGAGCTACTTCAACCTTTTGGACAGATATGCTTCTTTTATAACAGGAAAGTTAATAAAGCTTCACTGTCCACTGACTGCTTGCTGCTCTAAATCACAGAACTTCAGATTTCCTTCCTAGCTGACCTCTGGTGAGTGTAAATGTGTTGGTAGTCTATGACGGCAGCTCGAGATGCCTGCAGCAAGGTCTCCACAGGTCAACATCTGGAGCAGATTATCATAGCAATGCTTCTGATTGGGGCTTCACTGGAGAGGGTTGTTGGGAAGTGGGAAGCTGTCCCTCATCAGCAGTCACTCTTACACTGCTGCTTTATCTCTTGCACTCTCACTTTCTTCCTCACGCATTGGTTGCCTCTCTCTCTCTCTCTCTCTCTCTCTCTCTCTCTCTCTCTCTCTCCACAGCACAGCGCACTCACACGTAGAGACTAAAAGTGTCAAAGAGACATCTCAGGCACTCCCAGCACTCAGGGCCCACTGTAATTTATTTGATTTACACAAGACCCTTTGAACTGCCATATTTTACTTTAAGTCACTCTCAGTGGGTTCGCTGGAGAACATGACACCCTTGAAATCATGGATATACTATACTAGCAATCCACTTGATAGAAGTGACATATTTCTTTTTTGTGTAACAATTTTAAGACATAAAAATGTAAATAATGCTAACCATTAATGATAGTATATGCATCCTCTGAGTGGCGGTGAGATGTTAGTTTCCATTTAATCTAAAGCATCTGAAAAAAGAAAAAAATGAACATTCGTAAATGTGATTCATTAACAACTCACCTTTAGCTGAAATAAAACGCTTCAGTATCTGTTTACTAGAATTGCACAGACTGAGATTAGTCACCATGGTTCTAGAAATCCTCCAGATCCTTCAAGCAAACGTCTTTTTATGAAATCAAAGTGGGCTTTAAACCGCAAAGCATTTCATGCTCAACAGCAAAGCATGGTCTCAAGTATCTTACCAAGCACCAAAACAAACCACATAAAGAAGAGAATCAATCACGTTGCAAGTCAGATGAGGCCTTGAGATGGTTTCCCAAGAAGATCATATTCATTTCACTGTTTTTAATTGTGTAGCTTTTATTTCTAATGCACTTATAAGTCAAGGAACAGATGTAATTTAACATCTTCATTGCATCTCAGAATTACATCGACCATTTTATTTGGAGGGAGATCTTAGAAACACGGTGTTTGCTCTTCGATTAAATAATTTCAGACTTGCTTCATATTTACGAGGTTTTATTTTACTGTCTGTAGCCAGATATTGTACAGATATTGAAACAGAATTTCACCAGAAGATGTTTCATAGCTTAAATTGAGCAGATTTCTATCATTTGAATTATTAAACAAAACACAGTTTTTCAAACAAATATATAAATCTGATATGCCAGTTTGTATCTGTATTTTAAATCCTTTTCCCATACAAATACACTTTGAGAGCAGGGTTTTATGTTCTATAATTACTACAACAGAAAACAAAATCTGAATAAAAATAGTAATGAGACGCATTACAATGACCAAAACTTTAACTAAAATTCAAAATTAACCAATTAAAAATGTATAAATGTACGTCAGTGGACACCCCAACAGGTTATGCTAATAAGCTATAATTGCTAATGCAATGTATTTATGTATCACACAAAGAACAATTTCATAACTATGGAATGGATATGTTTACTATCTATAACTGCAACTGGTGGTGTCTAATTATTAAGATTAATGGGGCCAATAGATTATTGTTGAAAAATAAAATATTTTAGATATCTATTAATACTAAATACACTTTACATTACTTGAATGTGCACTAGTAATGAATATTTCTTCATGTTGATCGTGTTGAAGGAATCTCCACAGAGTGGATTTTATATTGGATGTTTTAATTCAATGCTGTTCAGAAGTTTTGCACTCTCAGAGTTCATTTTGCTGGCCTTGTGTTCAGGTCAGAATAGCACTGTCCCTGTTTAATGCTAGAATGCTAGAAGCTTTCCAGGTAAGATGATGACCTCTGTCCCCTCAGCTTGACAGATACACGGTTGGTCTTCCCAGCATGCGCCTCTTATTATCCTTTGAAAGCCCTTGCCTCAAACCAATGGTTTGTGTATTTGTGTAAGATTCAATAGCTCCTCTGACACCGCTTCATACCCTGCCTCCATTAGTGAACTCATTAAGGCCGCTGTTTGTGTATAAGCCGTTTTTAAATTTGATTCCCACGTATGCACACAAGTAACCTCATTACTCACCTGGCCATCGGACCGGCGGGGTCACATGGGGATTCAAGAATGTGTTGACTGGTGTTGCTCCTGTGCTTCATCGCCCAACTCTATTCTCCGTAAGTTTCACCCTCACCCCCCTCCACCAAGGCCAGAATTTATTGTCCTTGCCTATTCTAGAGAAGTTCATTGACATTCCCGGATTGTTGCTGCTTTGCTTGCTTGTTTGTCTAAGAGTATAATAATTCTTTGCAAGTGTTTTAATGGCCTTTGGGATACTCATCTCCCGATGCTTTCCGTCCAAATAAAGCAACCTTTAACATGGCTGGAGTTTAACAGTCTTACGGTCTCACAAAAATATGTTCCGAAGGGCAATGATTTTACAGATGTTTACTACCATTGTGAAATACATTATATTATATATGTCTTTGTGAAATATTTATGAATTAACATGGCTAAACCTTGTACCATTGATGCATGGCAATGTTTTTCTTCCAACATTTTAAACTATGTAAAGTTTTCTTGTCCTCCTTTTCTTTTAGATTGTAAAATTATTGATATACCTTTTGCTCCCCCTTCCCTGTTAGTTTGCATCAATGTTGTTTTGTTAATCTAAAGACAATAAAACATTGATCACCAAAAATTAAATAAATTATAGAAATAATGTTAGCTGGCTATTTCACAATTGATTTAACAATTTATAAATATATGTTTAAATATGTTTGTTTATATGTCAATTATGCAGTTGAATGTGTCCTGCTTTTTTTTTCTACTTTACTGGACTCTAAACATGCATCGTTTTGCAATGACTTTAGAAACAGCAATACTTCTAGGATGCTATTGTGCAAATTACACTTCGATGTTGTAATTGTTTTTCTGTTGCCATGCAATTTCATCCCCATTTGTTTGATAAAAAATGTTTCATTTCACCATTCAGATCTTTACTGTTCAAGGAGATTGTAGCGTATGTGAATAATTCAGGCAGCATTGCACCTATAAATAATCCATTCCCTCTAGTCTGTCAAACCTCACTGCATAATCCATGAGAGAACTCTTTTTTTTGGTGTGACTTGTAATTAAATGTTGACCATCAAAAAGGCGGAGGTCAGTTGTAGCTTTTGCAGCTGTGTGTTGCATCATGGGCCATTAAACCCACATCACTGGGCACATTTGGGATGCATTTATTGCATTTATGCATTTATTAGGGAGCTCTCACAGGCACTCTCTCAGACTTATTTTGCTCCATGGCCTCTTTCACAGCAGCATAATTACTCAAGTGAAGGTATTTAAGCCACAACAAGTGGGTAATCAGAGTAAATTGCCCTGAACATTCGCTTGTTTTTGCGCCAACATTAATTAAAACTTTGTTACTTGAGGATGAATGTATATGCATAGCTTGTTTTACAATATGACATATAATATGTTTCACAGAGAGTGTAACTCATTTTGCATCGCAAGGCTGGAAAACTTTCTTTACTTTTGTTTGACCTTAAATCTATGAGTCAGGGATTAAAAATTACTGTTCCGTCTCGAAGTGCATCTTTAACAGGATTGTGCGGTTTCTATTACCGCCACAATGCATTAATCATCACAGAACAGACAGGTAATAAAAATATCTCAGGGTTTTAGTTGCATGAGGTTAATCGCATCTAATCTCCACAAATTAAATCTACTGACAGTCAGTTGCGTTTTTTTCTGGTCACGGCCAGGTTAGCTTGGCCTTTATCAACTCGTACGAGCCCCAAACGCAGTGATGGCCTGTCATAGCAAAATCAGTCTTTCCTGAGTCAAATTATATTTCTTTGTTCACGTATCATAAATCTGAACAGCATTTGGAGCAAAACACCAGAGTTTATTATTAATATTGAGATTTTAAGATATCTGTTGCTTTTTCACTCCGCTTTTCTTTTTAAATAGGCTCATTCTCCAACCCCTCTCAGAATTAATAAGTTTTAACATTTCAAAATCATTTTTGAACGATATGCTACTGGTCTAATTGGATTCAATGATCTATGCTAAGCTATTCTAAAAGAGTTTTAGTCAGACATTCAAACATGTTAAAACTCAACTCATTAACTTTGGGGGAGTTGCAGAAGGAGCCTTTTAAGTTTTTTTTCTCCTATAAATGCCATAGATGAAGTGATGAAGTTGATTTGGATTAGGCCTAACAACATTTAGAGCTGGAAAGTAAAACATGCAATACTGTTTTATATATATATATATATATATACATACATACATACATACACACACAGGTGTATATATGCAAGTGTGATTTTTAGTGATTTGACTACCTTTGAATGGTAGTTTACTTGTTTAGCAACAGCAAATTATTTTTGTGATTACTACTGTATTTGTGTGAACTTGAAATTAGCCTCACCGGACAGAAAGTTGACAGGAAAAGGAAGTAAATGAATTACAATTAAGAGGTAATTCAGCCCAGGTAATGTGGTCTGCTGCCCTTGTGGTGTGGAGATCACTTCATTTCCATTTAGTCGGATTCTAGTGTGAAAAGCATACAGAACCAGCAAACACTAAAATGTCACACAATCACAAGGGATAAAGTCAGAGCAATGTTCTCTCCCATTCCCTTTCCCCACACACACACACACACACACACACAAATACAGGTTTCCTCCAGGGTATTAATGCCATATCTTCTTATTTATTTCTCCCCAGCTCCACCAACCTTTTCTAAACAAACAATTCCTCGAATTCCTGCTAGTGTCAGAGCTTTGCAATGTCCCTACAACATGCAACCTATGTGGAAGAAAGTCATTTCAGAGGGGGCTGTAGATTTTCCTTAAAAGGATACATTGGATTTAACCTCTCGCCTGAACTTACAGCTCATGCTTGATTCTGTGTTCCTCCAGCTGGGGTTCCCCAAGTGTTTTATGTCTCCATATCAGTAGATATATTTTAGACACAGCATGATTGTGCTATGTCAGGGACAACATGTCCAAATAGAGGCGGGTCATTTCTTTCTCAGGCTTTTGATGCTAAAAAAATCACAGCCTAATGAGCTAAACAAATATATGTATTTTTTCCACAATGGCCACAATGTGTATTTTATCTTGTATGACCATGTTTATGAGAAGCCTTAAAGAAACAGTTCAAAAAAGGGAAACTGTTTCTAGTGTAGTTAAATTTGGTGTAGGTTTGGTTAGTTTGAAATTTGGACTAACTAAGCTAGAAACCTTAAAAAAATCTGTGAGCATTTTGCATGAGGACCACAATATTGTTCTTCTTGGTAGATTCTTGGGCCCTTAGATGAAACAGGAAACTATAATTCAAGCTTTAATGGAGTTACCAACATCAGTTTCATCTCAGACTCCTTCCTTATATGACCGCTGTGTATATTATGAGAGACTTGTATCCTCTTGTGTAATGTATTTCATTATTAATAATCCTAATTTTACATATGTAAGCAGCGTGTGTTTTTTATTGTATCCGGCTGGGTTGATATATATACTGGCGCCATAGTTCTGTGTTTATTTAGTATTTTGAAATGTATGCAAAATATTAATTTGGTTATAGTCATATGAAAGTAGTTTGATCTCTCGTCGAGTGGAAGGCAGAAGTGCGTTGTTGTTTTTGATTCGCAGTCTGTAAGAGGAAGCACTAAAAATAAGACGCAGTGAGAAATTAAAGCCCGCTCTCTCATACACGTCTACTAAACACACGCACACACACACGTCAGTAAGCATACACACTGTTGCCCTCTCACCCTCTTCCGCGACCCCTTCAGTGTGACCCCTGTACTTCCTGCTGTATTTTTGGGAAGCTGAGAGAGCGTGAGAAGAGATTGTGCTGGGTGCTCTTAACAGGAACATCTTCAGTTCTCATTACCCACGAGTCATTATTATATGTGTATGTTCAGCGTGATCTCATGACAATAAGTATGCATTATATATAAAATGTGGTTCTGTGTAGTAAAATGTACATTTACTTACATTGTTTACAGGCATTTTACAGTACTGAGGTATTTGCAGCATCTAAACATACAAAACTTACATTATTAAATAGTTTACTTATTTAATTTAAGGCTAAAATTTACTCTAGTCACACTTTATATTCATTTGTTACAGATGCAATTATATATAGTTTTTTTTTAATATAATATATGTATAATGTACAAATGTGTGTATACAAAAGGTGTATCGTACCAAATGATTAAATGCATAAGGCCACTTAATATAAAGTGGGACTTTGAGGCCTTTCATCTTTTTCTGTTTTTTCTAGTTTAACTTAATGGAGAGATTTCTTCTCATTAGTTGCGCCTGTTTGCTATTGTTTCTATTTGGAAAGACTCTTAAATCAATTATTAAACAACACCTCAGGTTGTTTATTTAGATGAGAAAGGTGTGCTTATCTGACTTCCTGTTTATGCCTGGCAGATATTAAAATCTGAGGGGAAAAGAATCATGCTTGAAGATGAATATGAGTCAAATTCAGAAACCACCAAAAAAAAACACATTCTTTAGAATTTTATAAACACGTTTTTGAACAGGCATCACCATTTCACCTAATTAATATTCAAATTATTCAAAAAAAAATTATTCATTATTCGCAATAAGATATTTCCACCCCATGGCTTCTTAATGTGATCCACAAAAGTTTGAGTATCCTCCCATAGATTCTAAAATCTCTGATTGCACACGTCAGTGTAAAAATGTAATAAAAGTGATAATGAAATCTTTTGGATGAGGAAATGAGCTACTCAAGGACCTTTCTTGTTCTTACCAGTTTTTATCCCTTAGATTTTTGCCTAACAGTTTCCATATGTACATGTTCGAAAAGATAGTAACACTCCATATCACGCAAACAGTCAGACCTCAAACAGGAAGTTTCCCAGGTGACCTTTATCATATAAGCATGTCTCCGTAGCTCTTCCCCATAAACGTACCGTTCGTTCAGTGTGGGAACGGCACTCTCCCACACAAGCGATTGGAGGAATCAAATGGCCGTGGTGCTGGCTGTCCAGATTGTAAGCATTACTGAGAGGAGAATGGCCAGCGGGGATGAGACCAGCCTCCTCATGGGGGAATGCATGGTAAACAGTCCCAGTCTGGATACCAAAATCAAGGCTCGCTTTTGTCCCAGAATCCCTGTAGTGCAGCCCACTCCTGAATTACCCCATCAGAACAAAGGCAAGAAACATCTCCCAGAACTCTGTATGAGATATTGAGATAAAGATTGTTTAGTTATGGCACCGCGGCTCTTGCCGTTTTTGTGCTGTAACCGTGCGTTTGCATCTGATTTGTGTACAATTTCTGCTGCTTAAGCAATACTGGTGCTTGCCTTGGCAAGATCAGCATGGAATTAAGGATTTGCACAAACCCCAAACCCCTAAGTATTGAAGTATGAAACCAGCGCCATTTGTGCAGTGTTATTTTAGTTTTATTTATTTGCCATTGCAATATTTATTCGTAGATTTGAATTTTTCAGCCTGCACGTTTATTTTTGTTTAAGTTTTAGTAATTTGATGTGCTTTTGCTATTATTATTATTATTTAGTGCTCAGACATTATTTCAGATGATTTGCCTACGTAAGGGCTCAGTCTGGGACTAAAGTAGATGCTCGCTTCTTTTAGCAGATTTTTTTCAGTTTAAGGCTTTCATCTAATATTTCTATTTAACATAATGCTGTCTTAGCAACTTGTTGATATAACATTTAGGTACTAAAATGATTAAAACGGATATAAAATAAATGGCTAAACAGAAATGTTTTTAAAATGAATACAAATGACAAAAGCACATAAAAAAAGTTAATGAAACTTAAATTGAAAATTAAAAAAAATCTGAAAATATGAACATTAAATATAATGAAAGATAAATAATACTATGTAACTATATAATGCATGAATACTATATAGAAAAGAAATGGCAAGTTCAACTCATTTAATTAAATATTGCATTTTTATATAGAAAGACTAAAATCTAATTTAAATTAAGTGTACACTTTTTTTAAGAACTTCAAAAATAGTTTCACACACAAAATGTGGACTTTAAAAATGTTAATAATGTTTTATTAGATATAATATTGCACTATGAAGATGAGTTGGTTAAAACCTTAAATTCTAATGAGACATTTCCTAAAAGCCAAGCTGACAACTTTTCAAAGGATACTTGTACGTGAAAATGACGTGACTGCATGCAGCTTCAGAGACTAGACCACTACATCTCCCTGAGTGTATGTACAGACTGAAGTGTATGTGTGTAATGGATTGGCGGTGGTTGGAGGATAAAGGCTCAGCGGTGGGAGGAAATGGTTGAACTGGACTATCATCACTGCAATTTGTGGTTCTGCCACACACTCACATGTAAGACGTGGTATTTCCAAGTCACTTAGAGTGGCCAATAATACTACAAGATCACAGCCCTAAACCAGACCATTACCTCTGCTGCATAGCAGCTTTAATGATGCAAGATGAATGCCATTTTCATTTCATTAAATTCATTTCACAAAAATGGACATGTTCTTTTTGCTTCACATTTGAAGTGCAGGAAAAGGGGCATTTTTCAGGTTTTGGGATTAGATGCATGGGTCGCATCCAATGTTTGTATATGTATACTGAGGTCTTTTATAGATGTCTCGTTTAAACGTAATGTGATTTTAATGACAGCACAGCAGTATTATAAATGCTTATACATATATATTTATTCAGCACCTGGGTGTTGCTTGAGATATTTGGTGCCTTATTTTTGCAGCCAAACAGTTGTTCTGCGTGGTTGGTCATAAGGTTTGAAAATAACAATCAGCTGTGGCGGGAGACGCAGGGGGTTACTTTTCTTATGATCGTCTCATTAATTTCTTTTATGCAAGCCAAATCTGCACAGGCTTAGCGCAAATCATGGCACATTATCGAGAATATTGCACAAACCAAAAATAAAAATAAAAAACCCTACAGAGTGCACGCATACAGGATGTGAATGTGCTAATTTATACTGCAACCTTTATAATTCAAGATAAGAGGGCAGAAAATGTATATATATGTAGAATTTCATATTTTTAATATCAAGATACTTATGTTTTAGACACCATATATTGCATATCACATATTGCCCGTTTTTGCTCTGTTTCGCCAACAAAAGCACTCCAAACACAGCAACGGCACTGTTTTGCATCTCTGAGCAACACAACAACATTTTGTTCCTGAATGAATCAACTGTAAATGATTCAGTTCAATCGCAACGACTCACTTATTAACACTGACGTGCACATTTAAAGTATCTTTTCTTTTTGTAAATAGTGTTATTGTATTTATTTATTTTTATATATTAATAATTTTATTTTGTATTTTTATTTCATATTGTTTTATATTATTTTTTATGTAATCATGAATTTTCGAGAAGAACGCGCAAGTTGCAAGTAGCAAATCACTTCCCTGCGTTTGAACAAATATTATTTTTGTTATGCTCCTGTCTCTTATAACATATAAACACAAGAGCAGCGGTGATTTTAGAGTGATTGAATATTATGGAGCCTCAGCTTGTGCATGACGAGCGGTGCGCTGCCGGATACAGTGCAAATTACTACTGATAACTATAGACCGTTAGAAAAAATGAAGCATAATTGCAGATGAATAATGCATCACCGACACTCCATTTGAATAGCACAGTAGGACTGAATCCCTCTAGGTCTAGGAATAATTGTTGTTCTTCAAAATGTTTCTCAATGTAACCTAATCATCAGTATTTTGCATTCATCCATCTCTCCATTTCATTCCATTCCATCACTACTTTCACTACTAATGCAAACAGGCAGTTATTGGTTCATTACTACCACAAAAAATAAGCACTTTAATATCAGTCAAAATCTATTTGAATTGAGCGCAGGTTGCAATGAACCTGAAATCTATCTATCAGTGTTTGTCTGTCTGTCTGTCTATCTAGTGTTAAGTATTTCTATCTGGAAAAACATTTCAGAATATGATGGACAGACATAGTTACTTCCAGTGCTGGGGAGTAACTAGTTACATGTAATGATGTTACATAATTGAATTATAAAATAAAAATGTTGTAAATACATTGTTTTAAATTGAAAGTCTGACAGTAATCAGTTTTGAGTACCACTGTAAGGTTAATCCTGTCTTGTTAAAATTTTTTAAGTGGCCCTATTATGGATTTTTGAAAATGACCTTTTCGCAGTGTGTAACGCATCTCTAATTGAATGAAAACATCCTGCAAAGTTTTAAATCTGAAAGTGCATTGCATATAAAGTTATTGCCCCCCAAAGAAAGAGTCGACTCTGAATCATTGAAATGAGTCATTTTTTAATACAATTCCTAACTGAAACATTAGCATTTTGCCGCCTTTTAGTGTTGGTCTGAATAAAAATGCAAATTCATTCTTTGCCACTATGTGTCGCTTTTGGGGCGTTAAAAACTTACAAACACTGCTTTAAATGAAATTGACCTGAGCGGGAAAAATGATTCATTGTATGAATCGTTTGGGAGTCATTGAACAAATAAGGTAAAATAAACGAATATTAAAAAAAGAAGGGTTTTTGACCTTGCATGCATGTCAACCTGTTACTGGGGACTCTCAAACCAAATTATGATCCAAAATACATTAAAAAGAGTATGTTATTCAACCTAGTAAGATGTAAGCATTTAGAATGTACCTGAACCAAAGTTTCCAGTTGTTTTTATGAGAAAATGTTCCTTTAATTTACGTATTTCTTTTAACTTGAATTATACTGACACTTGAAAGAAGACAGGAAACTAATGGGGTGCAATGGATATATGATTACATTTGAAGTGTGTATGAATAATGACTGATAAATTGGACCATTTTAGTCCCTCTGCTTGTGCTTTTATTTTTTCTTTAATGGATGGACCAGATGATGACGAAGAAGCAGACAACATGTGTAGTTAGTTGAGAGAAATCCTTAGTTTGTGAGCTGGAATGTAGACAAAGGACGGCTGCTTTGAAGAAGATCAGATGTGAGATAGTTTGTAGTGATTTAAAGTTTTTACACAGCACGCAATTCTCACACTTGTGTTACTTCATGGATTTAATGACTGTTATTCTACAGACTGGAAAGTGGTCACAGTAAAGTAATTAGTCGTTTCTGATTGTCTAGTTGTAGAAATATTTCCAATGCATGTACAGATGACCGTACACTTTCTTGCTGTGCCACGTGCACATACAGAGCTGATAAATTTTTAATTCATTTTTCTCAGCTTTCAGTATCTAGTTTGCTTTCTTCTCAGCCTTCCTCTGCGTTGTGAACTGACCCCCTGCAGCCAGTGAGCACACAGTTTGATCTAATTAATTGTACCTCGGCTCAGACGGTGTAGTCATCTCCGGTTATGTTAGACGTTGGTATCTGTGAAAGCAATGACATCGTGAGCAGCGGATGAGTCACAGCTCAGACCCTGAAGAGCCGCACCCAGCCTCACTTCCCCCTCACGGACCGGGCGACGTGCATATGTGTGTCCTCATTACTATCTCATTAATCCTTCTGACGATCTTGTTACTCGGTCCTGCAAGCATCTCGCCTGCTGTGCCGTGGCCTCATCGAATCTGAATTCTTGCACTGTTTTATTTATTTTTCCTCTTGGACTTGTCCACGTACTTACGGCTTTGAAATATAGCGTGGTTTCACCACAATCAAAATATTCGGGGATATCTGGCAACGTGCTCCTGGGTTTATAAATATGTCAACGCCCCAAACTGTCCGTAGAAAACTAAAAATTCATCCATGAAATTTTCCACATTCTTAAAAGTTATTGGAGCAGGTCAGACATTATAGCTGATCACGTCATCATCGCTTCATTGCCCAGTTTTGTTTTTGTTTTGTTTTTTAAATCAAGTTATATTTTCACAATATACATTGTTTCAAAGAAAATCATTATGCCAATCATGTCTGGTAACATGTCTTGTTAACAATTAACTATTAATTGTTAAGTTTAGATAATGGGTAGGATTAGGGATGTAGAATAAGGCATTCGTCTGTTAGCACTATGGTTAATATTCTAGTAATATGCAAGTATGCAACAATTAATAGGTGTAACTGTAAAATGAAGTGTTACCTAATGCTTTTATGCATTTAAACACTTATAGTTGCATTTGCATGCTTGTATATTCAACTTTATATAAAGAGATGGCTAGTAACATTACATCTTGCAGTACATATGGTACGTGTATCAACATTTATTATATTTTGTCAGAAACCAAAACAATTATAGGTAATTGATCTAATTTTGATAATAATCTATGATATTGTATTATGTTGAATATCAAAGTTTTTGTGTCTATTTGTCAGTGCCGGATTTATGAACAAATAAATGGACAAACAAGAAAAAAGCTGGGGCTGTACCTTAAAGGTACAAAAGTGAAAAGGTAGAAATATGTATTTTTACCTTCTGTTTCACAGACAAGACTTAAGCCTGGTCCTAGACTAAATGTAAGTCTAAACTGTTTCAACTAATAGAAACTTGCAATTACTGATCTTAAAACATGTCAATGCCTTAGTTATGTCTTAAGATGCACTCCAGTAATGTTCATAAAAATGACTTATTTCTTATAAAAATTACCTCATAATTGAATTCTGGTCTAATCCTGTTTTAAGCTAAGCCCTGTTTATGAAACTGGGGCATACTAATATATGCCTATAAAATACTAATATGTACTTCACCTAAAAGGTAACCTTTTTCACTTTTGTACCTTAGGGTACCGCACCAGTAGAGCTGTATGGAATGTTGTTACTAGTGTTATTTTTAAATATGATACTTATTGTAATTAAAAGGTTTATTATTTAATATTTCCATGAATTGTAGTAGATGGTCATTTCAGACCTTTTCGCTTTTCATTAAAACCTATAGGCTTTCATAGTGCATTCATAGAGCAACTACTTTGACGCATCATTGATTAAAATATTTATATCAATTGTCAAAGTACAGTTTGAAATAGAACAGCTGATTTTGTATTTCACATGAATGACACTTTCTATTTTCTGTTCTTTTTTTATCCTATAATTATTGGCTGGAGCATCATCATCCTTTAATCTAAGTTTAAGTTAAAGTTACATTTATTTTTTTCTAAACAATAGTAGAACTGTAGTTCATAGTGCAAACAGTCCACGATACAGCAATCGTCTCTACAGTTTACCAACGTCTTTGTATTATATTTAAGGAGTAATTTTCACCTTATAACACTGAACTGCTGGTGGTTTTTAAGTCCTATGGCTGTAAAACACTTAAGGAACCGAGAATACAATACTAGCTGATTCTCTTCGCAATAAAAAGCCTCCCACTGGCAACCAAACAAACTAACAAGTCAGCCTGGAGTTTTCCTGCACATTGTATGAATTTAAGGATTGAGAAAGAGCTTGAATGTGTGTAAACACTTCCTGCAGTGTGCAAAAGAGACAGAGAAACTCTCTATTTGCAACTAGAGGCTGTTCGGAGTGCGCGTTTCTCTCAGTCTCTCCCTATGTAGCAGACCTCCCATGTAGCCTTGAGGTTTTGGCTGCGGTTCAGTATTATACTCAGCTCAATAAGTCGTTTCTTTTTACTCTTGTTTAAATTGTTTAATTCAGATGAGAAAATGCATTTGTTTACTTAATTTCATTGCATGTTTAGACCCCATCACTGCTTCCCAAATTGTGGTCCTTGAAGGGTTCCCAAGCGGTCCGTTGAAAGTCCAGCTCGGTGTCTTAGATGAACGCTGATGGAACCTCCCTCATGTCCTGGAAGAGATTTAGTTGAGTTAGACAGGTCTAATTTTGTTATAGATTTCCTCAATTCCAACATGTTTCCACTATTCAAGGTATTTGAGTAGAGTTTACATTTAAAACAAAAAAACATTTCCAATGTGTGGAACCGCTGCCCACAATTGAATTAAGTTGAGCAATAGACTTGTTTTTTGAGCCTGCAGAGGCATGCTGAGAGGTGAAGATCATGAAGCACAGATCACTGCTTCCAGGTTTTGATTACTAGCATTGCCTCAGGTATCAGTCATGCTGAATGCTATGCAGGGTCTGACATTGGAAGCAATGAAACTTTTCTCTTTTTTAGCAATACTGCAATTCATACTATGTAATTTAACTGGATATTTAGTCTATTGTGTTATACTGAAGCCTGCAGGAACATTACAAAGCAAAGATGCATCAAAAAGCCTCTTCGACAGCTTTGCTTTGCAATGTATTCTAAAAAAAAAAAAGAGGAACGTTATGAAAATAAGAATAATTTGTACTCCTCCTGTTTATATTTTCTAGCTTTTTTTAATCAATAGTGGTCTAGCATGACAAAACTCTCAGGAAAAAAAGGTAAAAAAAAACCTGTCACTAGGATGGTGCATACATACATAAGAACATAAATAGAAATAAGAAGGCAGTAAGTAAAAGATAAAAAAATAATAATTAAAGATTATTTTTCTGTTGCCAAAATATCTTTCATAACATCTTTAAATTCAGGATTCAGGTATAGTTGGTGCCACAGGCTGTAACTACTTCTTTCAAACATTAATTTAAATAAATCAATTAATATAATACATTTTACTACTACTCCTTTACTGATTCTATTAATTACTGACATTGTCTGTCATTCTGATATGTTTGGCTTATTTGCTGTAAATATTTTTTTTTCTTTTTGAGCCAAATGAGATGATCCCCAAAGGTTTTTGCATATAGACAACAGTAACGTGCGTCTGCTGGACCCCTAAAAGCGAATTGTAAACTAGTGGTCTTACATTTTCCAAGCACAATATTATCTTTCAGTTCTGATCCAATAATATTTTGAATGCATCTTTAAAAAAAATGCTTCTCTGATAATTAGTATGACTGATTATTGTATGCAAAAAATATAGGAACATTTATGCATTTTAGTTTAGTTTATATGCAATGCAAGCCAAACCTAGCCAAACCAAGCCATTATTCATGTATCATATCTCATGGTTTTTAGTTTGAACAGTGTTCTGATATTTATCCTTTCGACTTTTAATTAAGTTAATGGTATGTCACCAACCCTGTGTGTGTGATATGGATCTTTTCAGGCACGTTTCTCTCTCTCTCTCTCTCTCTCTTTCTCTCTCTCTCATTTGTTCATGATCTTTTGTTCACTCCATCTGAGACCGCTGGATAAGAGGTTTTGTTTTATCTGAATCATCTGATGTTTTTGGACGCTGTACATGTTTGCCTGGCAGTGCGACAAATCGTGAGGAACACACAGGTTTCCATGGTCTGTGTCAATGCCTTGATCACTTATCTTTGTATTTCACAATGTAATGAATTTAGTACATCAACACTTTATTTGAGGGAGACCGATTCTGATGCATGTGTACTGCAAACACAATATTTTGTGCGGGTTGCATTGCATCTTGAATGCTAATGGATCAATGTATTGTTAACCTGCACTGAAAAGAGGTTTTAATATATACTACTAATAAATAGCTAATATTGTAGTTACATCCATACTAATAAGCTACTAGTTAATAGATCTTAAAGTGTTTTTTAAAACAGTATTTATTTATTATTGACTGAAATGGCCAATGAGAAGCACTAAAAATTTGGATATTGTAATGTTTTATGTTGGTTGCATTCAGTAATGAAATATCCAGTAAGTAGCGCTAATAGATTGATGCTCTACTCTAAACTCTACGGGAACCTTACCGACAATGTTAACAAAAGCAAATGTGAAAGAAAGATGCGTTTGATGTAGCAACCATATCACATCTTATAGCATACTTGCATAAGTCAAGCTCTTTTATTGTGATTTATACTGATTTGTACTGAAGTGCTCCATATCACAAATGCATTGCTGTATTATAAGGTGAGCTACTGAGGAAGTTTAATGGAAGTTTATGGAGCTGGTTATGTGATGCAATGTCAAAATGTATTAGTTCATCATTAAAAACATTTTTTTTATGTCAAATAATATTGTGTAAGAAACCCTATGAAAATAAATGTTTATTGGCCTTTAATCTTACCCTGTAATCATAATTTGTGTGGGAAAAGAATAGTTAGAAAAGTCTAAAAAAAAAAAAGGAGTGAATTATACTTTATGCATAGGTACATTTTTTGAGTTTTGTATAAATGTGGCGTGTCTTTTTCTGTCAGTGAGCCTAGTTTGATCACTTCATAACACAGGAATAGGATGCATCAGAAGCGCTGACTTTGCTAAGCTTTTAATCTTAAAAGAGAGGCGGTTGAGAAAGTATAGAGCTGTGACTTGAGAGTACTTCCAAGCTGAATATCAGCTGGACTGCATCAGAAGAACTACAGAGGGCTAGATTGCGTATGCTGGGAGACCAGCCAGGAATGAGCTGCAGTACCAAAATCTGAATCGCTTTCCTGGCAAGAAAAGGTCTGACTTTAGCAGGAGGAATCTGCATGTCTTTACCCACGGGAGTAACCAAAGTTCTTGCGTTGCCTGACCTGGTTTTTAAAAGTCATTTAAAAAGTTCTGGTTCCTATAGCATCAGATCCTGTTCATTCATCCAGGTTTTCAAGGGCATCTGATAGTCCAACGGTGGAAAAGTCAGAATTAATTAAACATCAATTGCATTAGAACGACAGAAGAAGTAGAGAAAGGTTAAAACTTTGCTAATTCTGTGTAGCGCTGGTCCCTGTGGTGCTCCGGTTGGTGGTTTGGCGATAAAATGAATTGTTTCCATGATCTAGTAGTTTCTGTGCTGCAGGTAAGATGTGAACCATGTAATTGCATAAGCTGTAGTGTAATTTCGCTAGTTTTGAGTGCCAGACGCTGCTCAAAGATCTATCAGAATCAGGACAGATGACATGGTGCTAGTTCTGGCTATGTTCAGTTTCTCTTTCGCTCTAATTATCTCAATAACAGACACGAGAGCTGGCTGTTTTGTAAGCAACATCCGATCTCCGTGGGAGAGATTCAAGGGAACATTTTCCTACATTAATTCTATGTAATTGTCATCCTCCTTTTGGTGTACCTCATTCGATAAGTACGTCTTAGATTCGACAGTTCGAAATGATAATCGATCAACGCCGTGAAGGGTAGTCCAGTATTTCATATCTCATTAAAGTGTTGATCTGTTTTGATGATGATGTTATTCCCCCGGAGCAGGAGATCTGAAACAATTGATGATGCATCGCTGGCTCAGCAAGGATCCCAACTCCTGCAGCATTCCTGGCATTCAAACAGCAAAAAACAACAGGGAACACATTCAGCCTTGAGCTAGAAAAAAAAACGAGTGATTTCAGTTGGTTGCCTTGTGGCGTCATTTTTGTAATCTTCGTTTCAGGAACAAAATTAACAGGAGTGCTGGATGGGTCAGGATGGTCGACTGGTCAGTCACCGATCAATTAATGAGACTGGCACGGTTGCTTCATTTTGTTCCTCCTCAGTTTTGTTTGAGCTTTAATATTTTACATAACAGTGCTTTGAAAGAGGAACTTTTTCTGAGAGGATTTTGATAGCGTTGAAACACTCTCTGAGGAGTTGTGTCTCTAAATTCATTCCCTTTTAAACACCTCCACTGCAGCTATCAAATAATCACTTTTGTAACAAATATTTTTAGAGACAGTCTTTTTGTATTTCAAATCGCCTGCTGTACACAGCATGAGGGCTTTGATACCTCTGTGGTACAAAAGTTCTTTTGTTTTAATGTTGTTCTACCCTTGTGAAAAAGAAGTACTTTAGCATAGTTTTAAAAAGAGTTCTTATTATAGAAATACTACGAATTATAAGTGCTTCCTTAGTGTGTTTTCTGACAATTAATTGCATGATAATTGCATTGAAATACACAATATATAACATACTATAGTTTTAATTTATATATAATTAGCCAAACTACAGTGTTTTTAGATTCACTAAAATATAACTTGATTACATCGTTATCATATTTACTATTACATATTTACATATCAAAATTTATATACGTTTATTTTGACTACAACAACATGTTTAAAATACATTTAATTATACAAGTGCACATTTATACAATTAAGCGCATTTCTTTATCACTTAAATAGTGATTTTGATTTGATTTTGATGATTTTGTTCCAAGAGAATTGCGTTTTTACTTCGTCATGTCAATTTGCATGTCATTTTCAAAACTGAGGAAAAACGAGTCCATTCTGTTGCAATTCATCTTGTTTAGAATGCAAAAGTCACCATTTCTGAATGCCCCTTAAAACTAAAAAAAATCTAAAATAGTAGGTGCTAAATTTGAGTCAAAACAACAACATACTGTATATGGGTTTGCACTTAGTAGCATACTTTATAGTATAGGAAGACAAAAGGAAAAGTGGAGAGAGAGAAGGATAAGTAACACCAGTGGAGGTGGAAGAAAGAAAGAGACCAGCATATTTTGTGGTGTACTGGGAGGCAGAGATTGGGTTTCGCCTCAGCTGAAACAATAGCACCATTCACCCACAGAGGATCTAAAATCATTCGGCCTCTCTGTGTGAGATTTAACTGCTGACCTACAGGAACATCCAGCTGCTCCGGAGAACATCATCCATGTGACAAGATGACATGTTTGTCTCATCTCAGGACCTTTCTGTTCCACAAAGATCAAATGTCCAGGAAGGGCTATCTGAGGCTAGATGTAGGAGCACTATGGGTCATTCCCGGAGGAATGCTGAACACTAAACCTACAGTTTGGTTGGAAATATCAGGCGTGTTTTAGTCTAGACATATAGTGGATAAGAATAAGAGTGCTGCTGTGAGTCTTAATTAGATTTACAAGTTCTGTAGCCCAGTTTGTTTCCCTTGAGACTCAGGGCTTTGTTTGAACAGTTTGAATACACTGGGAGGATGTTCTGGGAGTGCTTTATGTTCACTGAGGCCGTTTGAGGTTGATAGTCAACACCTGTTTAAACTTCCACAGCTTCGCATGACTTACTTTTTGTTTTTAACCTACAAACGTCCCTGCTGCTGTTTTTCGGGGTTTAAGTGGATAGCAAACGTTCATCGAGATGGTTTATGTACATTCACACAAGTTCACTTCACAGAAGTGCAGAATTTTCCACTGTGTTACATTTTTAATGAGTTTACCACTGCAAGATGAACCACACCAGCGTTGAACTAATTGGAAATGAGTAGCAGCCAGCTAGCAGGCTATCACACCCCCTAAAAACATGTTTAATCTGTGTTGGTTTTTCGTTGTTTGTTCTCCACCAAGAATCCATTAGTTCTCATGTGAAGTATTAGGCAGTGCTGTCATCTTGGATGTTGACAAGAAAATGAAATTTGACTTTGAACCTCAAGGGACCACACTAGGCTAATGGCTAATATGGTAGGATCAATGGTTCTTCAATGAGGCTTTGAAATAGCAGGCTCAGGAAAGATAGTGGTGGTGACTTTAGCTTTGATCTTTCTTAAGATGAACTGCATATTCATGCATGTTAAGAGGGAACACAATAATGAATGACATGGTCTTTGTTAATCATTGTAATGAAGGAAATTGGCAAGCGTTTTTGCTCTCAAATGTAAAGACAAAGAATTTATTTTTATTTTTTGTTTGGAAATGCTGAAAGGTATAATTCAGGGTCTGTTTCTCAGACTGTGCGAGTAGGAAGCAAAGAACATCATTTAAATTAGGGATGCCTTTTAAGATATCTAATATTTTGCAATTTATTAAGATTTTGTTTTCACATAACTGTGTGTAAATACCATTCTCATTTTAATGAAAAGCAAGAGATGCAATCTCTGAAGATCCTGAATTTGCAATCCATTTAGGACTCCTCCATTAACTGTCGGTGTATTCACATGCATTTGAGTGCTGTCTTTGCTGCGCGATTTCTACTGATTCTACTGCAAAATTCCAGCTGTATCTCTGATTTCTGTGAAGGTATTTAGTAACATTTAACTATCAAAGATTTTGTTTTTGAGGTAATGAATAATCTAGCAGTGGCCTTGAACCGTAGTAACTGTGCATTTCCTGAAGTTTCTTTGGCATTTCCTCCCACAACCCATTTCCCAAATCGTTGTCATCCTCAAGGATGTGTCTCATTTCTCGCCACATAGTTCTCATCAAAATGTGATTTTTTTTTTTCCTCCCCTGTGAAAACATTTGGTGGGGTAATGCAAAAGTTACTCTCATTTCCCTCTCTGTGCCATTGATATATTATTTAGTCTCTTCGCGCAACACGTTCTGACTCCTCACTCATCAAATTTAGCCGCTTGGTCAGGACCCTTTAGCGTCATTTTAACCCTAATTTAATGATTTGAATGCTTTTGTAAAAAAAATATATGTATGTATATCAATTTTATATAGATTTATACCCACCCCTATCCTAAACCTACCCACTTTCAGAACAATATAAAACACACACAGGCAAATATAAGTGCAGTCAGGTGTTTATTGCAAAAAATGAGGTATTCGAGTATTTATTGCATAAAAGCATTACAAACAAATCATGTTGCATTCCAAGCACTGAGTACCAGGACAGCCAGACACAGGAACAGTTTCTTCCCCCAGGCAGTCCATGTCATGAACACTTAACAACACTATTATACATTATTTATTTAACAGACTTATTTACACTTCAATTTGCACATAACACTGTACAAAACATAATTCCTAGTTACACTTGAACGTCTCTAGTATACATTGTATTGTATTGTATATATTTTTGCTATTTTGTACATTTTATATTTAGTATATTTGTATGTAATTCTTTTTTTATTATCTGTCTCGTCTTGCACTGTAGAGCGTCTGTCACTAAAACAAATTCCTCGTATGTGTAAACATACCTGGCAAAAAAGTTGATTCCGATACCGATTCTGAAGCCATGCTTCTTCTTTATGTGAAGAAGAGAGAAAAACCAGGGTTTTCTTTAAGACGTGTCACTTGGTGGCCATCTTTAAAACGCCTCTCATCATTCACGAGACACACAAGAGCCATTCACATTTCACAACCAAGGTTGACGTGATTTTTTCATTTTTCAAACAGGAAGAGCCTTATGGCGGATGGAGACGGTGATCGCATCTATTCCGCTCACAAACCAATCCTTTTGCCTCTGAAGATTTGGAATATTAAAATATTAGCAACAATATTAAATATAAAATATGATCTGAATAAAGAGCTAAGTCTGTCATTTCTAGGGCTCGAATCAAATCTGTAAAATAATTCAATCTTCCTTTTGACAACAGCAAAAAGCTAAAAATAAACACACACAAATTGCGTAAACAACAGCACTTTTTCATTGGCTCACTAAAAGCCTTCTGCATATTAAGGCAATCATAACAGAACCCAAGGAGGTCATGGGCTTTGACACGTGACGGGGCTATATCGGTCCGCACTCTGCCGTTTGGTTCCCACAGTCTGGCAAAGTGGACTGGTCAGTGTCAGTTTAGCTGTAATGGCTTCACAGTTCTCATACACTGGTCTGTCAAAAGCATTGAAAGATGTTTATGCCTTTCATTCCCCTTTGCTGAGTGTTTGTACAGTCCTAAAGTAGATGCTGTTGTGTTGTTTCTCATATTTTCAGAGGCGCTCCTACACTTCTAATGGGTGTTCCTGATAAAAATTGAATCTTTGTTATGAAAGCTAAAAGCAAAGAGGTTTAAGAGGTCACCTTTGCTAGGACCTCGGCTGTGGGAAAAGGGGAAGGCAGGAGTTAATTTATCTCTGTTTGTAAGCTGTTATGGAAAGTGGGCACAGTTTTGTTTTATCTTGAAAGTACAAAGCTATTACAAGTTATCTTTCCGTTAGCCTTCAGTAATAAAAAGGGATTCTAAATGTATCCAGGTACTGAATGCTCATAAAGTACAATTAGTGTACTTAATATTACTCTTATTAGGTACACTAAAGGCCATTTAATTGAATGTTATTTGAATTATAATGAATTTACCTTTAAATAAAAAACTACTACTCTCTCTCTCTCTCTCTCTCTCTCTCTCTCTCTCTCTCTCTCTCTCTATATATATATATATATATATATATATATATATATAATAGTATATTTTTTAAACTGTATCTAAAGATGAATATTTTAATGATATAAAATAAATTAATGGTCGTTTTTACAATTAACGCCTTCATCTTAATTCACTTACGGTAAGCACACTTTTTAAAATGTGCAATTTTTAATAATGTCAATTTAAAAATTTTATAGTAAAGTACATTTTAAATGTTTTATTAATACTTTGGTGTGCTTCAAAAGAGTACACTTTCAACTAAATTAAATTTCATACGCATAGACCTGGACAAAATGGCACCTAAAGGGGCCACTGCAACTGAAAATCATTAGTAATGCCATAAACATGTTATCAATGTATTTGAAAAGTTGTAAGCGTCTATTTGGTGGACATCCTAACATGCCCTCTAATATGGCCTACAGCAGCCAATCCAATTTTTGTGAATGATAACGTGAATAATAACCTGAATTGCGTAGTGTTAAATTAATCTATGCATACATCTTGCTTGAAAACGTATGTGTACCTATTTTTGTGGAACTCGTTTACAAGTTGGTCAATCAATCAATCATTTTTATTTATGTAGCGCTTTTAACAACACAGGTTGCATCAAAGCATTGTGTTATAATAATGTTTATAATAATGTTTATTAAAAAAATCATTTAAATGCAGTTCAGTTAAGTATTTAAAAAATTCATTTATTGCTTGAAAGTATATTCAGTAACACTTTATTTCACTTACCCGTGTTGTTCAAAGTCATAAAAGCTTTGTTCGTCCTCTGAATACAATTTAAGATACTTCTGATGAAAACCAGGAGGCTTGTGGCTGTCCAGCTGACTGTCAAACAGTTTCCACTGTCAAGGTGCAGAAAAGTATGAAAGATGTTGTCTGAATGCTCCATCTGCCATCAGTGGTTCAATCATAAAATTATGAAGTGTCGAGAATACTTTTTGCACAAGAAAGACAACTAAAATAACACGTTTATTTAACAATTCGGTACATGAAGTCTCCGTAGCACCATTTTGAAGATCATCCATTTTGAAGATCATCCAAAGGATATATATATATGCAGTTCTGTGTTAGATGCAATGGAAAGATATAGCACGTCTTATATATGTATTTATGCTTTGATTTGTGCAAAACAGCATATCTTTCCATTGCTTCTAACACAGAACTGCGTACGTAATGCACATGTATAACGACAACTAGTTAATAGTGAGATCTGGTCCCTATACTAAAGTGTTACTCTTTATTTTTTCTTCTTTTTCACAAGGGTATATATTTGATTGTCAGAAAAATAAGGAGCGTATCCCTGTTTCCCTGAGCTCTGCCTCAGCTGTTTGGTTTAGCCAGCTGACTGTCTGACAGTCAAATCAAAACAGCATTTGGATTGGGATTCGAATGTAAACAGTGAGCATGACTCTTATAAAGTGTGTCAGGGCTGGTTATTTTTTCTTTGATCATTTTGATCATTTTGCACTAAAGGAATATGAAACCTTTTGGCCATGTTATGAGATAAATCTACCGGTACCGTAGTATAAAATGAAACAATGGGGCCGTCGAAAAGCAATCAGACCGGTCTGATATCGGATAAACTGTAAACTGGAGCAGAATAGTTATACAGTGACCCAGTTTAACCAATATATGTGCCATATTTGTCTAAATAATGTAGAAAAGTCATATGGTTTATGGTGGCTGCTTTTCGAAGCCTCCGCCCATTGTCTCCAAACACTAACATATCATGTTATAGAAATCCATTTCAAAAGTCTCTTGCAGGAAAGAACTCGATCACCCTTCCCTCTCCTTTCTTTTTTCTCGTTCGAGAGAGTGAGAAGCAAAAGGTATGCGCGGCTTGAACAAGAGCCAGAAATGGATCTATTGTTCTTCCGTGAGCAGGTTCTGATGGTCATAAGCGTTTCTAGATCTGTCGTCTTTTGGGAAATGCAGACACATGCGCTATCTCCATCAGAACCTTTAAGGGAGGACAGTGGAGGAGAGGTCACGAAGAGGGATATCTTCTCTGTCTCTGTCTCTCTGTGTTTCTCACTTTCTCACTTCTGGGCTGTAGATAAGGAGGGGTTAACTGCTTCAGACACTCAGAGCCTGCTGATCTGAAAGCCAGACATGGGTTTAGAGAAGAAGAGATGGGGGTGAGAAGAAGAAAATGAGTGTCTGTGTGAGTGCGTATGAGGGACACAAACACATAAATAAAACAATATTGCTTTGTTCATTTTTAAAACATGAGGTTCAAACCTCCCACAGCAATAATGTTTGTGTGCACAATAATGTCTCTCTGTGCACAGGTTTTTTTTTACACTATTTGAAAAGCGTAACGCTTTTTGGCCATATTCTGAACATGTCCTCACAAGTATTGGGAATCATGTTAGAAAGCTTAAGCTTAATGTGTTTCAAATTGAATAATGTAATAGAAAAAAGACAATGTAGTGTTGTTTTGGGTGTAGCTATGGCATAAGAGCTCACAATTCTCTTTCATAATTTCTATTGAGAGATTCGGGTTGGACATAATATTATTATTTGTTATTATTATTGAGGCTTCATTTATTTGATCAAAATACAGTTTAAACTGATATTGTGCAATATTATTAGAATTTTTAATTATTTAAAAAAAAAGTTATTTTATATTTTAATTTATTTTAAAATTATTTTAAAATTAATTTTATTTTAAAATGAATTTAAAATTATTTTATATTAAAATTCCAGTCTCCAGTGTCACATGATTCTAGCATGCTGATTTGATGCTCTGCCACTTGATATTATTGTGAAAACTGTATAGTTCTTTGATTATCCTTTGAGTAGAAAGTAAAAAAAAAACTGCATTTATTTGAAATAGAATCCTTTGTAACATTAAAAATTACTTGACTGCCCTTTTTGATCTATTTAATCAATAATTTTCTAAAATGTGTATATGCTGACTTAAAGTTGACAAACTTAATTAAAGACCTGTTTTCGGTGCTTTTACATGTTGCAGTCGCACCCTACAGGAGGGTTTTTAGCATACACTTCATTAAAGGCAAGGAAAGCATCACAAGTGAGATTACGTGTATAGTCTCGCCAAGTTATCCTTCTGTAACTTCAAAGAGCCTTTGTTATCATGGCCGTAAGCTGGGTTTAGGGTCTGTCTGTCTCCATGAAAGCAAATCGCTTTTGTTGTCCACTAATAGCCTCAAACATCTAATGCAGTGCACTGATACAATGCATTCTGTTCAGTGAATGAAACTGCATACTGTGTGAATTACGTTTTCCACCAGCCGGTTGCCCAGCAGAGAATGAATTCATTAAAATAATAGAATTACAAATTGTCCAGCACCCAGCGAACAAATTCAGAAGCCTGCTCAATTTTGCATTGTGAAACTTCGTGACTGGGGGAAATATAGCAAAGTCTGTGCATGGCGAAAAAGTCTAAAAGAGAAAAAAAGCACTTCTCTTTCTGGCAAGTTCATCCATGCAGCTTTTCTCTTTGCCTCATTTATTTCTCTTTACCAATTCCCTCTCTTCTTATAGCGTCTGATATTTATTTTATAGCTTCTCTCATTTATCTGGCACCTAAAAGCTCATTCAGAAGCAGAAAATCTCCTGTGTCCAGCTTTTAAAGTTATTTGCTTAAGCTGGAAATCCATCGCTTTGTTTTGCTGTTTAAAACGATTCTGTTTGTCTTCACAAAGCTCTTAAAAACATATATTATGGCCCTTCATAAATGGGACCTTATGCGCTCATGTATATTTATTGATATTGAGTGAATGATTAATGTTTAAGTACTTTTAGGGTGACTTACTCTTAAACAAAATATGCAAAACACGTCAGCAGGACACTTAGTGAATTTGCTACAATGAACAGACCATATACAGTAAGTTCATGTTCTGATGAGTGATAGTTTGTGTATGTGCGTGTGTGTAAATGCGTCTTGAATGAGCCAAAGTTATAACTGGTGTGTGTCGTGAAGCCTGGAGGGTTTTGAAGGAGCTTGTTGATGGATTTGTAGTGTTTTTTTTTAAAGAGAATAATCAGGAGAGAGAGCAGGATAGAAAGATAGATAGTGTTGAAAATATGCTTTGGCATTGGTCCACATAGAAATAGTTTACATCCTGCTCTGAATTAAGATTCAGAGTTTTGGCTCTGCTGCTATTCTGAATGCAGTGATGGAAACCCCCTCTCTGACTGCCATTAATGGTGTAAGTGTTTGTGCAATCACATATAACGAGTTGTTAGTGAGGCTCATTGCTATTAGCATCATTAAAAGTAATGATGTATAGAAATGATAGCATGGGAAAATCCATTTTCCCACTCCCTCGGTGACTAAACACTAACCTCAAGAACAGAAATACAAGGGAAACACATTTAAGGATGTTTAGAGCGTCTGAGTAAATTATATAAAAATTGCATTTATTAAAATGCTTTAGGTTTAATACTGCAAATTCTACGCCAGTGTATTATTTTTCTGATGTAATGATGGATTTAATAGGTCCATTTTATCGCATTTAACTAAATGGCATTAATTAAAAATGCAATCACATTGTTTGACACATTGTATTTACTTTGATGATGAAATCCTTCATTTAGTCGAGACTTAAGTTTTATGAGTATATGCTGTATATAGATATGCACACACAGACAGACAGACACACACACACACACACACACACACACACACATATATGCAGTGGCAGGCCATGCATTTCCCACTTATGCCTTCAGTGGCGTCCTACACAAAGTAATGCAACTCTTCTTAATACAATCATAATGATGCCACGGCTATACAAATCATATATATTACACAGCATATGCAGAATAGCAGAGCACTGCATCACAGACGGGTATCTCATGTAACATTAGGAAAAGTTAATGCTGTTAATGCAGCTAGAAACCCAGTTAATACAATTCAACAAGTTTCTGCAGCTTTGCGATACATTGCACATCATCTCTACCTGAGGCATAACCTGACAAAATGACAGAAATACAGGGCGGCAGATGTGCTTACAGACATTTATTAGGTCGAACGTATTTACTTTACAGATCAAATTGGCATAAAACAAATAAGGCAAGCCTAACACTTTTACTGCTTTCCGTCGCCTTGAGTCTCCCCACCGTTCTGCCTGTCCACTGCAGGAAGAACATACTAGCTAGAACAGCTTTACCAGGAAAAGTAGCAAGCAAGTAACATTAAAATAATGTTAATGTAACCCTATGACTCTCATCCTCACACCGAGTCTCCCGCAGGTCTGCCTCTGCCAGCGGCTCTGCGGCCGGAGGAAGAGATCCGTAATACAGCTCGACTCATTCAGATATTCTTACAGAATAAAAATTTTATTTAACCTATCATAGAGAGATGTGGTTGTTTTTTGGGGTCATTCAGATTTACAGATCCAATCAAAACACGAGAAGTTGCGGATGCTATCATAAGCCTGGGAGGTGACGCTAGGGCTACCAACTCTAAATCTTTCTATGCCGTCAGTACATCCATATTGTATGTTTCAGTTTATATCCAAAAGTACAAAAATGTATGTGCAAACTGAATTCCTAGGAATGCCAATGAGACCAGGCTAAATGAATCGCGAAACGTGTTCTGTATCACATAACACGTATGCTTCTTGCACAATTCAAAATATAGCTTTCCAGCACTGTGAACCTGAATAGTGCTCTTGACTCTTGAGTCAATACACCCATTATGTTACACAGTGAGACTCGTGGAGTGTAGGGGGTTGTTTTTGGGCCCCAATCTGGGTCTATTTTCCTGCTCTGGGTAGTAAGTGCTTTGGCCCTGAGGGGTCTAGGGGAGGGTACACAAATACTCTGACATTTCACTCACCCCAGTGTTAATCAGACTTTCTCCTCACTCTCATAACCAGGGCCACATTGTAGTTGGTGGACTTAGAACAGCATCGTGCATCAAAGCCACTCTGCTTTAGCTTCTTCGTGTGTGTTCTGTTGAGCTGGGACTCATAGAGACTCACGGCCTTTTAACTGTGACCACCAGAGTCTGTTTTGTGCCTTAAAAGACCAGACGCGTATTAAAGGGCATTCTTGACTTTACTATGTGAAAATATTTAACTTTTCCACAATAAATAAATAAATAAATAAACAGTTGTTGTTGTTTTTTATTTAAAGTCGCAATGAAACGGGAAGTAGAAATTGATCTTCTATATTGTGTCATACACTTGTAATTTGGGCACTTGCATAGTTGATATGATTTTGAGAAGTGTGTGTTTCAATCAAAACAGAGGAAAATAAACGTGAATTTGGTCGGATTTTTAAGCAGACTAATATTCCCTATACATGCTATCTAAATTATTTTAGATAATAGTTTCCTAATTGAAAAATTTATTTGAGTGCCCTCTTAAGACTCAAGGTTTCTCAATTTGGCATGCCATAATGTTAAAACATGGGGGAGTGGTGAAAATTTTTAGTGCTGTAAAACTTTATTTATTTGTCCCATAACATCTACATTGCTTCTACAGTAGTGTATATTTATGTATATATAAATAACCATGTGATGCATATTGAATGTATTGAACATGATGAAAGTAGTATTTATTTGACTGAAATTTCAGAATATTAAGCAAGCTAAATATTTAGATTGCACAACTGTTTTAATTTTTTTTACCAATGAAAATGATTGGCAAAATATATTTTTTAAGTGGTTAAACATATTCTAGGTCTTCAAAACTAGCCTCATGAACCTCAAGAACAGTGACAACCAACAAATGTTAAAAAGATGAGCTTTTACAATACAGTACGACAAATAACTAACAGTAATGATAAAACAACACAAACAGTTTAAATAAAATTAGCAGACAGCAAAACGATAATCCTATAACAGTAACTGCATAATTTAATCATGCTGCAATGCATGCTGGGAACTCACAAAGCCAGAATATTTCAAAAACATAAAGGGTTTTTTTTAATGTAGTTTAAAGAAAATGGCATTTTTAAGTATTTGAGACTCAAAAGGTTTCGTAAACTGGAAAATTTTTATTTCATGCTGACTTTAACAGTAGTAGGCCAACTGGGTTTAATGTTATGGATATCTGCCCAAACACAAACTGCTTTTTGGACAGAGTAAAATTGTCTGGTGAGGTAATTCTTCCAAGTATTTTTTATTGGATGAGAACCCACTGTATGTCTAATGTTTTGGCTTTCTTGAAACATACATTAGGTTGAAATGATACAGGTGTTATAATCCCCTTCTAAGACAAAAGTTAAGGAGGAGAGTGTTTGTGTGTGTGTGAATTTGTTGTTCCTTTTCCTTATTGCGATCAAGTCAGCCTTTCATCTGAATCAAAAGATCTCTAGATGTTACGCACAGCGTCTAAACATGATGTATGTGATCCAAGTAAATGTGTGTCTGTATGCTTTTGTATGTGGAAGTGATTCCTGACCCAGAAATGTATCTTTAGGATGGCCGCAGAGACACATAAGTCTATACATGCTGTACCAAGATCCTTGTTTCCAAACACAGCTGCAAATGTTGATCAGTTAGGTCATTGTAACATGCAATCATTTCTCTCTGTTATTGTGGAATGCTGTCTTTAAGACTATGGGTAGTGTATGTAGTTCTCTCTGTATGGGATTTCTATTTGCATCAGTGTCTTAAAATTGATAACATAACTTTGTATTTCCGCCAAGTGCATAACCACTCTGCAGCAGCACGAGAGCATAATAGCAAGCTTGAAACATGAAGACATAAATGTCTGTTGTGCGTATAACATCTCATCATTCTCCTCTCAGTCGTAATCATAGCACTAATTCACGCAATTATCACATGCAAGAATTAGGAAAACCATTTACAGAGAAGCTAGTGGGTGACTCGATACAGTTTTGCATGATATGAAGGGTCGGTGGAAGCAGCATGAGACAATATTAAGAATGGGGGATCTTGAGAGTAAAAAAAAGCAAATGCTATTTACAGGTGGTGGGTGGACGATTCCAGGAAAAAAATAAAGGCTGATAAATGAAAAAAAAAAAAAACCCTGAGGATCTTTTGCGCTGTGCTGCAGATTTGACCTCTTTTTCACCTCAATGTACCTTGGTTATGGAGTTGTGAGATGAAGGTTAGGTACATCAGCACTGCTGATGGTGAGATTAAAAGAGAGCATGAGTTAGGTAAGGTGTCCTTTTTTTCTAGAAATCTTCAGGTTGGTTTCATGCATTTTTTTTAAAAAACACAATTTTCTTATTATTATCTGCACTTTCCAGGCCTGTACATCCTTGAAATCTTCTAATAAACGCTTCTTAGAATTGGTTTCTTTTGATCCATGTTTCATTTGGCTAAGATTGTCAGACAAGTGTGGCTATTATATAGACCCAGAATTGCATTTTTAACATTGAGTGTTTCCATGGAAATGATGGATATGATGTAGAAAATCTGCAGTTTATGAATAGATTTGCCCAAGCTCTTATGTTTGTTAGAAGTATGCATTTACTGACATTGAGTCTGGCATTGTGTATATCATGTGCATGAGGACAGAAGAAAAAAAAAATCTTGTTATAGATCACTTAACCTTTAGACACCACTCCAAAATATTATGATGTGATATCTGCTTTTAATGATCACCCCAACAGGAGTCAAATTGCTTGGTTTCAAGTTGTGTCAAGTTTTATGATTCTTTCACCAAAATAAGAGACTATAAATAAAAAATAAACTCTCTCTCTCCCTCTCTCTCTCTCTCTCTCTCTCTCTCTCTCTCTCTCTCTCTCTCTCAAAAAAAATAAATAAATAAAGTTGTCTAATATTGTCAGCTGCTTTAGACATGTGCTTCACCTGTGTTTCATTCACAAGTGATTTTTTAATGATCCTTCAGAGAAATCCAGCCATTTCCTCCACAGGCTGCTCCTGTTTAACCCCCCGCAGAACGTTATCCCCATTACGACCATATACATATATAAGATTTTCCTTCTCTCTGTTTTCTTAACAAAACTAGACCTGTTTTTGTTCCTCACGTCTGTGGATACTTTAACCTCTAGCATAGCTAGATTTATTATTGTTCCGGTGCGCAGTGATTGTTGATGTTGCTGTGTTTTCACGGACAGCTGGAAGACTTCAGGTGAGGTTTTTTTTGCTGCAGTGGTCAGGCATGAACAATACATGTTTGATTCAACAAGGTTGTTCACTAAAGTATATGTATTTACATAATCATAGAAATTGTGAAACACGTGTGAATGCATGTGAAAATAGAATAGAATAGAATAGAAAGTGCTGACAGACTGATACAGCAAACACAGCCTTTGTTTAAATTTTCCCTAGCTTTTGCATGGTTAAAAAAAAAAAAAAAAAGCGTTACAGTTTATTATAAGTTATCCTGCATTCAGAGTTTAGTGGGGGTGGAGAATCGGGTTGCGGGGGGTCGTGTGGTAGGGGCAGAGTCCCAAACCATTTCCATACACGCTTATGAGAAACATACGTTACATTCTGGTGAAGAGGAACCGAGACTGCTGCACATCCCCCCAGTCCCCCCAAAATACACACACACTGGGTCTGCCTGTGCCAAAAACATCTTTTTTCTGACTCCCCTTTCTTCAGTCACTCCTACCCTCCTTCCATCTCTCCAACCCTCCCTCTCCTTCTCTCTCTCTTTTTGCTGGAACGTCAAGGGTGAGATTGTAAGTACTCAGCTTAGGCACAGATCACCACTGGACAGGGCAGAGAGAAGGGTGGGAGAGAGAGGAGAAGAAGGGAAAAGTTTAAAACAAGTAGTAAAAGAATGGGCAACTAGGGTATTAAACTTTATTTTAGTAACCTGAAAGCCTCCTAAAGAAAGGGAAAGAAAGTACAATAGAAAATAGAGTAGGTGTGAGGTATGGGCTGTACAGTTTTTCGTGTTATTCTGGTGTCCTCACTGCTGTGTCTCTATGGGGTGCAGACACAGGACTTGACAGAGCGGGATGCACTCTGCAGGGAGGATGGGTGCTTTGTGCTCCATTTTCAGCGCAAGATCTTCCTGGAGGCTTGGCGGAGCTGCAAGGAACACGGGGGCAATCTGGCCACCATCAGGCACCCAAAGGAAGCAGCAATAGTGAAGGAGCTCTTTTCAAATGTGGAACTGAGACAGCATCACAGAGGCAAAGCAAATATCTGGATTGGCCTTCAGAGACAGCCCGACAATGTGCAACCAACCGTCCCCTGCGTGGCTTCTCGTGGGTCACTGGAGATCAGGACACCCAGTACACCAACTGGCTACAGGAGGACTCGGCCAGTTGCTCATCTCCACGATGTGTGGTGATGCCTTATAGCACTGCGGCCCATGAGCAAGGGCATAATCTGAAATGGAAAGACGGACCTTGTTCGATTTCAGTGGATGGCTACCTGTGCAGGTATAACTTCCAAGGCATGTGTACAGCTATTGCTAGCGAGGGAGGTGGGAATGCACTGTATAGTACCCCTTTTAACCTGCTGAGTACCCTCTTAACACATATCCCGTTTGGATCGGTAGCAGCTGTGCCTTGTCCTGCTAAAGATGACCAGTCAGTTCTGTGTACACAAAAGGAAGACGGAACTGTTGGCTGGAACAGGGAACCACCTTTTTGCTCTGATACTCCTAAGACAAGTTGGTGCGATAAAGATAATGGAGGTTGCCATCACTTCTGCGTCGAGAATGACTCGCACTACTATTGTGATTGTAATAATGGCTATCTCCTGGCTGAGGATGGGGTAAGTTGCTTTCTGTCTGACCCTTGCAATGGGGCTCCATGTGAGTTTGAGTGCTTGCGTGTGATGGATGGCTACCGCTGCGCTTGTCCTGATGGCTACATGCTGGCACCTGATGAACGGGGCTGTGTAGATGTCGATGAATGCCTACAGAGTCCATGTGAGCATATCTGTGTAAATGCACCTGGAACCTTTGAGTGTCGCTGCCGAGGTGGCTACCGACAAGATGAAGAGGGTGTCTGTGAAGATGTGGATGAGTGTTTGGACAACCCATGTGCTCATGAGTGTGAGAACACACTGGGCTCCCATATTTGCCACTGCCATCTTGGTTTTGCCCCACTACAAGAGGACCAGAGTCAATGTCACGACATTGACGAATGTCAAATCGAAGGAACGTGTGAACGTATGTGCATCAATTATGACGGAGGCTTTGAGTGCTACTGTGAAGAAGGTTATACTCTTCAAGCTGACCAGTATTCCTGCAGACCCATTGGGGAGGATATGGAGACTCCTTCAACCACCTTCTCCAACCCATGGATTACTCACAACCCTATTTGGGAAGCAGAGGATCCTGCCTTCCCATGGCACCCTCCACCTGATTCTGACTGGAACTGGCAGACTGAGCTGCCCAATGTGGAGACAGTTCCGACAGACCTGATTTCGACAACTGAAGAGGAACCCGAAACCACTACACTGACTGAAAGCTCCCTTGAGGTCATTAATGTTGATGTTGACCTTAATCCAGAGCAACCAGTTCATAATGCTTTTTTTCCACCGGCAATTCTGACGCCCACACCAGACTATTATGAGGATGAGAGCACCACCGTTCCCACAGTCCACCCTTCCCCCACAGCTTCAGGCGGCGCTTGGAATTGGCTCTGGTTCAGCTCAACCCAAACAAAGCCTGAGACACAGGAAACTGCAAAAAACCCTTTCAACATTTTTGGAGAACATGGGTCCTTTGAACAAGACCATGACAATCCTAACATGTATGATGATAAATCAGTCACCTTTGGTCCAGTCCAACAAACTTCCACCCTTTTCTCAATTCAGTCACGAGTAATAGAGGACGTCATTATTGATAATGAGAACAGCAGCAACCAGAGCCAAGGAACCAGCTGGTTGCTAATTGGATTGCTAGTGCCACTTTGCATCTTCATTGTGCTGATGGTGGTCCTGGGCATTATCTATTGTACTCGCTACACAGTTAAACCACAGAACAAGAACACCAGCGATTGTTATCATTGGATTGCTGGTGCTGGTGATAAAGCAGCTGCTGACATATCTGGTAGTGTAACTAAATCTCATGTTTAAGAACGTAGGACTGTGACAGGACAGTGTGAAATATGTAAATAAACTTTGTTTTGTAACTTCACAGAAGCAAGAGTTCCAAAAGGAATTTGATGAATTGAGGGTAGCGCCCCATCCTTTCCCTTTGACATTTTTTTAAATCCATGATTATTTATGGATGTTTATCTGGACTATCTGCTAAGCAAGAAATAGGAGGTGGGGGGTAAGGAGTAATGACTCTAAAACCACTGAGCCTCATTCTCTGCTGTCCTCAAGATGCAATAAAAGTTCTTCTACTGTTGCTCACACTGATCTTTTAGTCTGCAAAACAGTTGCTCAACAATCACATGGCAACTAAGAGAGTATGCTTAATAGATGAGGATACTTGGTTGAATAATGTGAGTTATTTATTTTTAACTTTAAAGGAATTTTCCACCCAAATAGGTATCATTCAAGAGAGTCGTGTCTTAAGAGGCTTGGTCTGAAAGAAGCCATAATTTCAGTCAATTTTGACAGTGCAAAGATTTTTATGTTCTGTTGTGAATTCTATCTAATCTGGACCAAGAAAAAAGTCTTTCTATCATATGTGTTTAATGTTGTTTTAACCAAACTGTGCCTAACAAGTCTTGTAACAAGAAAATTCTTTCTAAGCATTGTGTGTTTAATGACAGTAATCTGGCAAAAATTGCTCTGGAATTAGTCCTTTTGAGGTTAGCGTGCATGTGGACAGTCTGGTCATTATGCCAGTTGAAATTAATCATAGTTCACAAGCATTATGAAATGTCAAAACAAGCAGTCAGACAATCATGTACAAATGGCTTTGCTTTATCGTTAACAGTATTATGTTCTGATATTCTTGAGGATATGTGAAGGTAAGGTACAGATAAATTTGTTTAAACCACAAACCACCAACTTTCCTGCTTTAACTACTACTTGATTATTTTTTTAACTGTTTATTAAAGTGCTTAAAAAGGTTTAAAGGTTTGTGTATTCATTGTCTGAGACAAACAATATTTATTTTTTGATGCTATGGCTAATGCATGTCTATAAACTTGTGGTTACATCTGTATAATTTGTAGTTTCTTCTAAGAGGATGTGGTAAAAGTTTACTCGGCGCTATAAAAAAGGTCTCCATCTTAAGTCATGTTCACACCAAGGACGATAACTATAAAGATATTTCTGAAAGTGATTTCAACAATATTGCCTTTATCATTACAGCTGCAGTGTGGACTATTGAGAATAGTTATTAATAGTTATAGTTATTGTCCTTGGTGTGAGCGGGCCTTTATTCTTATTCTCATCTCCTCGTTTCTGTCTTTTCTCACTTGTTCCACATGGACAGTGAGCGATTTTCTGTGATTGTGACAGTGGTGCTATAAAAGTACAGGACACATGTTCTGTACTCAGTACTAGCTGTTTATCCAATCGGATAAATCTGGCCAGACATCAGAGAGCTCCTTACTGTCATGCAGTGTTGTGGATAATTGGCGTGCTCAGCCTTCACATCATCACAGGAAAAGCACTCTGGTGTAATCGCTTAAAAACTGACAGCTTCCTACATGTTTTGCTGGCGTGGTTACAGTTCTGTGTGACATATCTTTAGATTCATCTTTGGGTGGTCAGATGCACTTTCATTCAAAAGTTAGGGATCTGTAAATAGTAAATAACACGGCAAATTGATCGTAAATGGCAGTAAAGACTTCAACATTGTTACAAAAACAAACAAAAAAATAAATAATGTTCTTTTGAACTTTCTGTTCAAAAAAATGCATTGTGGTTTTTACAAAAATGCTAAGCAGCATTGATGATAATAAGAGATGTTTATGCTTTGGGGAGCAAATGTCCCAAAGGATAATAATGGCAGTACATTTTTAACCCCATTAAAAAACAACATAAATCATATTGAATGATAGTTTTGAAAATCTAAAATAGCAGAACATTTTGTGTAAGGGGTGGGGTTAGGGTAAGAGTGTAGAAAATACAATACAGCATACAAATCACTGAAGAGTCCCATTAAAACATAGAAACTCTTTGTGTACATGTGTGTGTGAGTGTGTGTGGGTATGACAGAGAGAGAGAGAGAGAGAGAGAGCTATCTTTCTTGAAAGTAAATTTTGCTGTCTATAATTCAGTGACATTTATTTGTTTATTTATTCATTTGTGATTTAAGTATCCATACTACTGAAGTTAACTATGGCTCTGATACACATAACTGTCTTTGTGTAAATTAAGAGAGCATATTATATTATTTTCTGGAAACAATTTATACAAAACAATTTCTTTCTTAAAGGCATTTCACTAATACTTCAAATAATCATTTTAAATATTCTAATCAACCTTCCATTATAATTATTAATGTCAGTTTAACAAACGCTCACAGTAATGAGTTTTATTTCAAAGGTTTGCTGATTGTTTGTGTTTGCTTTGTGCCCTCAGGCATGCTCACATTTCAGCACAGTGATAAGCAGCTGGGTAAAGATTTCTTCAAAGGAAAATGCTGGAGTATATCATGGCCTCTCCTCATTCCACATTCCACAGACGCCTCTTTTAAATTCAGCAGTGCATTAGGAGAGGGAATGGACCGATTTATGTTATGTATTCCAAAGAGTGTTAGGCATCACTGGCTTAGCTGTGTGTCTGCTTGTGTTTGATTGCATGCATAACCAGTCTTACGCTCTCCTGCCTTTCCCGATAAACAACCTGTCAGCTATATTAATTAGGGAAGAATTATTATTGGAGTAACATTCCTACATTCCACGCAACCTATAGGATCCTAAGTCGTTTTATGCCTCGTTTCCAGCACCTATGGAGGCTGATACGGCTCATTAAAACACCCCGTGATTTCAGTCTGACGTTCCATATCCTGTCAGACATAGAATATTGACAAATGTGTTCGGCATACCTTAGTGTATTAGGACAGAAAGTTTTATTTATTTCATTTTCCAAGTGTAGAAAAAACCTAGCAATATGTGTCACCTAGAAATGACCCAGATTCCAGTACCACCGTGTATTAGAAGTTTGAAATCTTGCGGAAGAAAATATTCATGAGTCTGTTTGATGTCAAGGTGTTTTCCTTCATTCTGTTCATGTTCTTCATTCCAGTTTTTATTGGTTCATATCCGAATGTTCAGTTCAGCTGTGGGACTTTCTGTAAACTTGCTGGCAATTTGAACGAGTCACGTACAGGCGAGTGCTGGCTATGCTGTATGTGTCCAATACAAGCAACCCGTAGCATGTTTCCTTATGGACTCGCTTGGCTGCCTGCTCTAACGTCTGTTCTATGGTCAGTCACGTGTGAAAAAACAATGTGCCAGAAATTTGAGGAGTCTGAGTGTGAAGAGAAAGGACGATCTGGTAGGAGAAGATTCAGAGAAGGATGGAGAGATGAGTTCTAGGAATTGTGAGTTTTGCACTTCTATCCCTAATTACAGTAATATGGAGCTGAATACCTCTGCACGACACCACAGGCGCCTTAAAGTGGGCTTTTCATATATTAGGTTGGAATAGTTGTTTTACAGCGTTCAGTAAACTATTCAGAAATATAATTTACATTTTGGCTGATACTTCCTTAACCAAAAGACTTTTAACATCATGCATTATGTATGTGAGTGAGTACTGTAAATGCAGCTATAAGGGGACTGTAGAAATGAGACATGACTCTCTGAATGGTTATGATCTGTGCACCAAGAAATATGTATTTTTAGCAATATACATTGAGTGGCAATTTTATCAAGTACATTTGATTGTGAATAGACCACTCTGGTACATCATTTGCCTTCTTTAGCTTCATATCTTTATATATATATATATATATATATATATATATATATATATATATATATATATATACCAATATTGTCATTGTCTACCTGACTAAAAAACAACTACTGAACATCTCTGCAAGATCTACATATTGCAAATGTATCAGATAGTTTTCTAATTACATGTTTGCAATTACAAGCAAGCCTTGTGCATTTTAAGATGGCCACTGTGTGCATATTGAACGTCTGTCAGCTTTTATATGTGTACACAATCCATCAATGACTTCCTATAGAGTTTAAATTGCTCAGTAGATGTTCAATTTCCATCAGTCATCTTGATAATCTACTCTCAAGTGAATCTCTTTTTAAATCTTTCAAAAAGGCAGATCTTGTTTCTGATGTAATATGCATAATTCATTTGCATCTAAATTTCCTCCATGCCCAAAAACAATAGTCAAGGATGTCTGAAACATTGCATGCTCTTACAGTTTTCCTTGCAGAATAAAGCAGATCAGACAAAATGCAGTCATGCCCTATTTTTCTAAAGCTCTTGGATTACTTGCAAAGATCATGAAATTCCCTTTGAGTAGTGCTTTGATCCAACACGAGCATCACTTTCTCCTGCCAAGTCATTCCAGTGAGGGCTGCCTTTCTCAAAGCTTTTTGTTTTCAGGAAAGTCAACCAACACCCCAGTCCAGTTTCTGTCCTGGCTTCTTAAAGTACTAATAACACCTCGTGATATCCTGTGTTTATGGGACAGAGGGATTAAAATCTGCCATTCGATTTTTTGAAGATATGGTTCACGCAATTCAAGGTCTATCTGTTTTCACAAGCTGCTGAGCAGATGTGCAGATCATGGGCTTTCCCAGGCTACTCTTTTGATCTGTCAGTCAACCTTAAAATCAGCCTTATTTTCCATGGCACATTGTAGCAAAAGCAACTTAACTGCAATAGACGTTATTTTGTCTAATGCATTCAAATAAATATCAACTATATATATATATATATATATATATATATATATATATATATATATATATATATATATATATAATTTATTTTATTGCAGCTGGTTTCCTAGACAAAATCAATGCACAATCAATAAAACAAAAATTAAACATAAAAAGCTAAATAAAATGAAAATGTAATTCAAAATATACATAAATTTTGTATTAGAAATACAAAATGCACATGGACAGCAAAACTTGTCTTCTTAAAATGATGGCCTACAGCGCCTGAATACTAATCACATGAACATTCATAAAAAAAGAAACATTTGTGAAAAAAGCCTACTGCAAGCCATTTGAGAATTCATTGGCTTAAATTGTTTTTCTCATTGTGAAGCACTTTCTGCTGTTGGAGATACTGTGAAATGTTTGAGTGCTTTTGAAAATCTGGCAGGTGTCTTGGCAGTTTAGTTCCCAGCTGTGTGCGTTATCCAATTTTACGTCACTGTTCAAGCAGTTTCTTTAGGTAAAATTTTCTTCAGGAGAGTTCATGTGTAAATAAATGAAGGATCAACAAAATATGAAGGATGGCAGAGTGTGTCTGTGTTAGAGCAAAAAAAGCACAAGGCAATAATACTTTCTGTAAAGTAATACGATTATATGATTATACAAAGTATAAGATTAACATAATAGTAATGCTTTACAACATTGTGGTGTAGATGATGCTTAACATAAAAAAATGTTTTATATCTGTAGATTTGTTTTCATAGAAATGGTTCAGGTTCAGATCGATGCGATTCTCTTTACATCATTACACTCCCATGGAAAAACAGTTTTTTGCCATTAGTTTTAGTATCGTAAAGTAAACACAGCAAATGTCTCTTATCTTATATCACAGAATATGACCGTGTTGGATTGATAATGAAAATTTTGTTTAAATACAGGTTCTTAGATTTTTTTTCTAAGCCTTAAAGGGATAGTTACCCAAAAATATGTCATATACTTTCTGTCATGTTTTCAAAATCTCATTGACTTTCTTTAAAATAATTATTTTGTGTACAGAAAAAAATACAGGTTTGGAAAAATGTGAAAACTATTTGTCAATTTTTGAATGTGCAATCCACGGCAGCAATACAGTTATTCATAAAACTTGGACTGAAAAAGAAAAGGTGACCAAATGACCCTACCATCAAACAAACCCTTGTAGCTGAATATTTAGAGATAGTAAGATTGACTGTTCTGCTCTTGTGATTCTGCTTTGTGTTTTTTTTAAACAGGCAGACTATGTCAGTGACCTTAGACAATGCTTAACTCCTTAGCGTAATGCAAATTCAATAGATCTAAAAATAGAAAACAGGAGATGAGAAACTGGGTGTCATGTGAGATATGAATGTGCAAGTGATTAAGTATAGCAATGCATACATGTATTTTATAATTCCCTTTTTCTCCTACAATGCTCAGTTCCTTGGGAACAACTACTGTGAATAAATTCTATTCTAATTCTAGAAGGATCTCTTTTGGCATGAGGCTCAGGGGATCCTCTTCTAACAATCCATAGTCATTTCTCTGCCAGATATCTGATTACATGCTGGTCTAAGGCCTCTTGAATGATTGTGTCTGATTTATACAACTTTATAAAGATGTATTAATAATTTATGGCGCAGATAGTTAAAGTGAAGTAACATCTGTGGTGTAATCTAATATTTCCTGCGCAGATATTTCTCCGCAATTCCTGTCTAGACAATCACATAAATAGAGCTGAGGTGAATCGGAGGGAGTTTTCGTCTGAGCTACAACATTTTCTATTTATTAATGACAAACCCAGATGTATTTTTTATTGGGAATTGAAGTCTTTCGAAACTGCATTATTTAAGTAGTTATGAATTAGGAAGGAGACAAGATGCAGCACATGCCTTTGAATGCTTGAATCTGATTGGGAATAGCACGACCAACGTAGTTCCAGGCAGCTCTTTGACTGCATTACAGTTCCATATCAGTTCTCCAAATCATAATAATCTTCTATTATGTCAAAGGTCTTACAACCATAGATGGATACATGTCAATGCTTAAAACAGCAAAATAACTAAACTTCACAACAAAGGTCAAACAAATAAATGCAGTAATCTCCCGCGCTCTCTTCTTGTGAGTCACACAAAAATTGACATACGCTCTAATGTTGCTAGCGCTACTTTGGCGACTTTATCTGTAACATTGATTTGAAAGCAACTCGACTTCTCACGGGCGCGTCAACAACGGCGCTGTAAGTGAAAAAAAGAAGCGTAAAGCTTCACATCTCTGACACACACACACTCGTAACTTAGATATTAACTGCATTAGTCAGTTATCAACGGCTCAAGCCTTACTAGTTTTAACATGACCTTTTTCAAATTAACAACAGAGGCGTTGGATGAGATGCGGAAGAAATAATCCTGCTCACAATGGCGTTTTAAGTACCATGAAATATATCATCTGATCGATGTCTTGAGGTGCGGTAAGCGTAACAATTGACTCCGGCCATTTGAATTATTAGAAAAATAATGCACACCCGGCCATGACACAAAGCGGTTAGTTATTCCTTACTGAAAGCAATATCATGAATTACGTCATGTGATTTCTGCTGTTCTTAGAAAGAATTTGGGAATTAATTTCCTCAGAAACCCTGTGCTACAAATCAAAAAGATGGCATATGAGAGGGAATAAATGAAGTTGTGATGAATTCCAAATTGCGACTAAACAGAAACTGCCCTGACACAAATGAATACAGTATGTTTTGCAGTTCAAATCCGTTAATATTTTTCCTCCAGTACAGTAAAGCATCAGAAGAGATATTTTCTATTCAACGTGGACTTACTTAAGCAGTTTTAGTGCTTATATAATTTTATTACATCCGTATATTTAGCAAGTTCATCAGCGAACTTTAGAATTGATAATTCTCATAATAAACAATCTTTCAACTTATTAGTCTAACTGTTGGCTGTTTACAGTTACCAGGCAACAACCTGGCAGATTAAAAATGAATGTGTTTGCAGGTGCAGGTTTATATTAATTTTGAAAGTGGCTGATACAATCAGAGTCATACATCAGTGTACTGTGTATGCATTCAAGGTCAGCTGCTGAAGTGTGTGGTTTGGCAGCCAAAAATAAGCATAAAACAGATACGCTGACGAAATAAGTTGCAAGGGATCAGCACAGCCAGCATCTCCTAAAAGCAAATTATTCATCATTAATAAGCTCTTTTTTTTAATAGCGCAACGATTCAGTGGGTTGAAAGATTGCCTCAGGTGTCTTTGTGTATATGCAAATTCCACGCAGCTCGACTAGTATGGAAAATCGAGCTCAGTCATTTGTAAAAATTTCTTATTTGGGAAGTCATCAGAAAATTCTTGTCAAATTAGATTCAATTGATTAAATGAATAGCTGAAGACAAATGTTCATTCAGCCGTGAAACAATAAACAGTATCTAAACTATGGAAATATGTAGTAAACCAATCATGAGGAATCATTTGATTATCTGAGCCGTTTGCTCTTGGAATGCAGCCTTTATTGGTGGAAATATGGAGTGGTGAGCCATGACTATGTAAAGTGAGTCGTTTCTAATAGGTATCACCTGGCTGGGCTATATTACTTAGGAAAGAATGTTTAAATCATATCATCCTTCCAATTCTATCATCCCAGATTTAAACACAATACCTTATCCTTAACTTGTGTCTCCTAATTGACTTCACCGAGGAACGAATAAAAAAAAGACTGTCTTCACTATATATTTATGGCAGGTATTTGGCTTTGCTCCTTTTGGTGGAGGTCCCCAGTTTGTCTTACTAATTCCTGCTAAATGACTCTCTGGAAACTTCACTGGAACATAATGGAGGTTATTAGAGCTTTAGGTGAAACCAGATGTGGGAGGGTCATAAAATCAGCATTTCTTTAAACGATCTTCTCCTGCGGCACTAGCGCTTCGCGCTTTGACCTCGCTTTCCAAGAAAATAACCTAAATGGGAGGTCCGTTCATATCCTAACATTTACGAAATGATGAAAAATTGATGTGAACTCTTCTTTAATCTTGGTCCTGTTTATAGCACACGAGGGCCTTGTCTGAAATTGAGGTTGTTGCCCTCATTTCTGTGCCCCGTTTTATTTTTAGACATATCTATCAATCATAATGTCATAATCTGCCACCTTCACTGTGATAAGTTTCTCAAGCACCCAACCTCAGGGGTCTCAGCAAGGTCTGCAATGCAGAATTTTGCAATGGACCGAAGCCAAGTCTCAGAGCTTTTATTTTTATTCTTTATTTTTTGCATGCTGTGGCTCGCATACCTCTGACAAAATGATAAGGACATGTAGACGGTACAAGAGCTCCTACTTGACCTTTATTCTATTAATATTACCAGGCAAGGTGCTTTTGTTCACGCGCTGTTTTAGATGGTGTCATGTTGACACATTGGAAGAGGGGTCATAATGTAGCAAGGAAAAATATGACTGCTCCCTAGAGCTTTAGAAATTGCTGCCACATCGAATCATTTGCGCTGATAACAGTTGTTGCCACAAACACATAAAAAGCATTTTTGGGGAAAATCATTTCAGAATATGCACAACAGACGTTAGCAGTGTGACAGGTGTTTAATGGAAATGTTATACTCACGCCGTAGACCATTGAGGAAATGTCACTGTGATGGACTGAGTCCTGTGTTTCCTCCATGTGGCCCCTTGGGGTTGTGCACATTTTCAGCCAGCATTTATCTATGGTTCTGCTTCATTCATGGACGATGAAAAAAAAACGGTTGATTAAAAAAAAAATGACAAAGACCAATATTTTTATAAAGGAAACAATCTGGCCTCACATTTAAACTTCATTAGCATAATAAAGGCAGAAGAAGATTAGCGTGGGCAGTGATTAAAATGACTGCAGCAGTTGTGATATCACGGATCAGTTATTTTTGTTGAGTCATTAAAACTGAAGCCAGTGTCAGTACAATACCGCCTCAAACACTAAGCCTTCATGAACATGAAACATGGCTATAGAAGTGAATGTTTTTCATTCTGGAAGTGCTGCAGGGACTTATGTTTTTAAGTTAGCCTTTAAGCAATGCCTGTAGGCTGTTTTAAATGGGTTTTTGTTAAATGGCTAAAATAAGGTCTGCCGTTAATACAGACTCAAGATATTTCATTCAATATCAGGAAAACCTATTGTTTTGTTGTTGAAAATGCAGTTTGCTGAAGCCTAAATAGGACTGCAACCTGGTCTCATAAAAATACGTACCTATGTGCAACAATGTTTTTATGTACCTTACTGCATGTTTTGCCCCAGTTTCAATGAGAAATGTCCATTGAATGGAATTAAAACACAGTGGCACTAAACGTTATTAGGTTGATATAGGTACATATTACAGTGTTTTATTACATTAAATATCCGGGGACTGTTGCTAAAAGTCAATGCTCTATCATGTTGGAAATATGTTCTACATCTAATCCAACTTTTTTGAAAATTTACCAGATTAACAAATGCAAAACTGATACAGAAAGGCATTTGCTGTTGTAACCATGTCATTTCACCTTCCTTTTATGCAGATTTGAACTATTTTGTCAAAGGTTGATAAACGGTATTCAAACCAGAGCTCCTCACCTCTCAAGTACATAACCATACTCTGGAGGCTACCATCAATGAAAAGCAACAGATATTAAGCTGGATATGTGTGATGCTAACGTTCAAAAGCATCAGTTTTCAAATATCCCAGCATATTAATATTGTTTTGAAGTCACATGATATTCCTCAAGTAATTATGTGAAAATTACTCTTCTATTACACTGTAAACAGTGCACCCAGGTACGTTTATGCCATGAGACCAGGTAGTTAATCATGCTCAAATTATTGTAATGCGAACTTTCTGGGAAAATGCATTTTCAAATAAAGACTAAAAGACTGCGTTGTTGTATACTTAGTGGTCTACTTAGTATACTTAGTGGTGGTGTAGTGCATTTCTATGTTTAGCATTTTACCTTTGGCTTTGTATTTAGACTTCAAAAATTAAATGATGTTTAGCTATAAACAAATTTCGGGAGGAGCACGCACTGATAATTAACGCGGCTGGCTTCTCGTTTCCTAATCACGCAATTATCCAACCAGAGCAAGAGAAGCCTACTATAAATTCGCACAAGCTTCTTACCTCGATATCTCGTTTCCGAGCATGGTATCCAGCATGTCCGAACAAGACCAATCGCCAGAAACCTACGAAATCGAGGACACCGAGCCCTCCACGACTCCGCTGAGCAAGCACGCTAACGCCCGCCGGAACTTCAAACGAGCGCGCGCGGCCGCCAGAGGCAGAAAACTAACGCGAGTGACTATCCTTTCGCCAACGCGATTAAGATCACGTTCGCCTCCACCTGCCAGACGTCCTCAAGCTTCCCCAGCTTCTCCCTACCGTGCAGCCTTTTCTTCCGCTCCATCCGCAACAAAATGGACAATTCCGGCTTTGCGTCAAGCACTGCAAACGCGAACATTCCGCTTCTCCCGCCGCTAACAAAGCCGAGCTTCTCTCGCTGTACTCGACTTATCAAACAGGCGCAGCTTCGCCAAACATTTCTCCTCCAGCCAAAAGAAAGGAAACAACTAGAAGAAGCCGTAATTCTCCCAGGGGAAGACCCGAGAAGTCAGCATCTGCACCCGTATTAAGCCTCCGCCCACCAGGAGGCGGCAGAAGGCTCCCAGCTACTGCTAGCAAAGCCCAGGACCCAAACACCAGCAGCTCTTCCTCCAGTTTCCAGCAAACAACCCACGCAGCAAGCACCACGGCTCCAGCCCCCACAAGCCATCAGCCTAGCCTGTACCCACTCTGTTCATTGGATCAGTTGAACCCACACCAACAGTACTCTGCCCAAGTCTCTCCCGACCATGCCTGGCAACCAGCCCCCCCCAATCCACTGTCCGTTATTTACCAGCCTCAAGTTTCTCCTATTCCTCCAGGACCTAACTCGTCCATTTCTGTTCCCACAGCCCAGCCAGCCATAGGTGCCAGCACAGGCACACAGATGCCTCCACTGACGATCCCAGCCGTACCACCTCCTATTCCTCCTCCCCTCCCTATTTTTCTGCTACCAGTCTGAACCCAGGTTCAAGACCCCCCCCACCATCTTCACACACCTATTCTTCTTTACCTCCCTATCTTTTCCACTCTTTTCCCCTAGATCCCCCTGCCATAGCCGCCGTGAGCTCCAACCCACCCCCACAAGTAGCTCCCATGAGTTACCCCCCCGCCAACTCTCCCATCGCCCACCTCCCTTTCTCAGTATCCACTGCTAACCCTCTTCCTATGCCCTCAAATGCCGCCACCGACCGACCCCACCCCGTCCCCAATTCCATCAAAGCACAGATCCTTGCAGAAATCCAGGATGCTGGCACCAGAAGCGGAACCCTATGCAACCCAGGTGCTTCTCTTTTCACAACTAATATCCCAGCGAACCATCCTTTAAGGTCCCTCCTCAAGCCTCCTCGACTCAATCCTACAAGCAGTTTCTCACAGAACCCTGCAATCTTACCTGACCGCTTGGAAATGCTTTAAATCTTTCCAGGCAAGGTATAACCTCCAATTCCTGATTTTTCCCTGCTATCCATCACTTCTTTCATCTCCTTTCTTAACACCTCAAAAACCTGCAAGTCAGTTCTATTAAGGGCTACTTGAGTGGTATCCAGTTTTTCCATAAACTCATCCACGGCATCTCCTCACCTCAAATAACCAATGCTCAGACTTCACTTTTAATCAAGGGCATCCAAAGAAGGCATCCCTCCGATCCGACTCAAGGATGCCCATCACCCTCGAAATTCTCTCAAAATGCATATCCACCCTCCGCAGAGGCTACTCTTCTATCCATACTGCTCGCACTCTCGATGCAATGTTCATTCTGGCCTTTTTCGGTTTCCTCAGATGTTCAGAATTTACAGTCAACTCCAGATTCGACCCAAATATTCACCCCACTATTTCCGACCTATCTATCGTAGACCACGAAACCGTATCCTTTTTCATCAAACAAAGTAAAACGGACCAGACCAAAAATGGGCATTTCATATATATTTTTAACCTCCAAACTCCTACTTTTCCCCTTCAAACACTTCTAGCTTTCTCCAATACAGGAAATCCCAAACTAAAACTCCACTCGACCCTCTGTTCACAGATGATTCCAACCACCCCGTATCTCGATTCTGGTTCCAAAAGCACCTCAAATCAGTCCTATCTTACTCCGAATCCCATCAAAAAATTCTCCACACATTCCTTCAGAATAGGGGCAGCCACCACTGCAGCAGAGAAAGGTCTCTCCCAACAGCAAATCCAAACCCTCGGCCGCTGGTCTTCTAACGCATACAAAAGCTACATTCGTTCAGACCAGTCACTCATCAAAAAAGCCCTCCAGACCCTAACCAGTCCCAACAGAACTCCAAACCTACCACCCCCGCAGGGGATCACCCAAGGCACGTCATCACTCCTTCTACAACGGCCAGCTCTCGCTGTATACGACCAAATACAAAATCCGCCACCGCAGCGGCCACACCAAGCAGGAACATCGCACCCACCGCCCTGGACGGCTCCCGCTATAAACAGCCATATTCAAAATCTGCCACCACAGTGGACATACCAAGCAGGAACATTGCACCCACCGCCCTGGTCAGCTCCCGCTATAGACGTTCGTATACAAAATCTGCCACAGGAGTGGCAATGCCAAGCAGGAGCATCGCATCCACCGCCGTGGACCGCTCCCGCAGCAAACGACCATATACAAAATTCGCCACTGCAGTGGCCAGCTCAAGCAGGAGCATCGCACCCACCGCCATGGACCACTCCCGCTATAGACGTTCGATACAAAATCTGCCACAGGAGTGGCAATGCCAAGCAGGAGCATCGCATCCACCGCCGTGGACCGCTCCCGCAGCAAATGACCATATACAAAATTCGCCACTGCAGTGGCCAGCTCAAGCAGGAGCATCGCACCCACCGCCATGGACCACTCCCGCCGTAGATGACCCTATACAAACCTGCCACCGCAGTGGCCAACACAAGCAGGAGCACTGCACCCACCGCCGTGGACCGCTCCCGCCGTGAGATGATGACGGATATAAACTTGCCACCGCAGTGGCCAACACAGGCTGGAGCATTGCACCCACTGTCCGTGGACCGCTCCCGCTGTAGATCATGGTATACAAACCTGCCACCGCAGTGGCCAACACAGGCAGGAGCATTGCACCCACCGCCGTGGACCGCTCCGCCCGCCGCATACAACAGCACACACAAACCTGCCACCACAGTGGCCAACACAGACAGGAGCATTGCACCCACCGCCGTGGACCGCTCCGCTGTACACGCTAATATACAAACCCGCCACCGCAGTGGCCAACACAGGCAGGAGCATTGCACCCACTGCCGTGGACTGCTCCCGCTGTAGATGACGGTATACAAAACCTGCCACCGCAGTGGCCAACACAGGCAGGAGCATTGCACCACCGCCGTGGACCGCTCCCCGCCGTGAGATGACGGCATACAAAACCCGCCACCGCAGTGGCCAACACAGGCAGGGAGCATTGCACCCACTGCTGTGGACCGCTCCGCCGTAGATGATGGTATACAAAACCCGCCACCGCAGTGGCCAACACAGGCAGGAGCATTGCACCCACCGCCGTGGACTGCTCCCGCCGTGAGATGACGGTATACAAACTTGCCACCGCAGTGGCCAACGCAGGCAGGAGCATTGCACCCACCGCCGTGGTCCACTCCCGCCAGAGACGCACACTTGCACCCACTGCTTCTAGCAGCAGACCGCAAAGCCGGAGCTCTGCACCCACCGCCGTGGGCAGCTCCCGCCAGAGACGGTCATTCACACAAGCTGCTATTACAGTGGACTGCTCTAAGCGGAGCCCTGCACCCACCGCCGTGGGACTGCTCCCGCTAGAGACGCACACTCGCACCCCACTGCTTCTAGCAGCAGACCGCAAAAGTCGGAGCTTTGCACCCACCGCCGTGGACAGCTCCCGCCAGCGACGGTCGTTCACACATGCTGCTATTACAGTGGACTGCTCTAAGCCGGAGCTCTGCACCCACCGCCGTGGACCGCTCCGCTAGAGACGCACACTCGCACCCACTGCTTTTAGCAGCAGACCGCAAAAGCCGGAGCTTTGCACCCACCGCCGTGGACAGCTCCGCCAGCGACGGTCGTTCACACATGCTGTTATTACAGTGGACTGCTCTAGCCGGAGTACTGCACCCACCGCCGTGGACCACTCCCACTAGAGAGACGCCACACGCACTCCACTGCCTTCAGCAGCAGACTGCAAGCAGGAGCATTGCACCCACCGCCGTGGACCGCTCCGCTGTACATGACAACATACAAACCCGCCACCGCTGCGCCAACACAGGCAGGAGCATTGCACCCACCGCCGCCGTGGACCGCTCCCCCCCGTGATACGACAATATACAAACCCGCCACCGCGGTGGCTAAACACAGGTAGGAGCATTGCACCCACCGCCGTGGACCGCTCCCGCTGTACACGACAATATACAAACCCGCCACCGCAGTGGCCAACACAGGCAGGAGCATTGCACCCACCGCTGTGGACCGCTCCCACTGTAAATGACATTATACAAAACCTGCCACGCGCAGTGGCCAACACAGGCAGGAGCATTGCACCCACCGCCGTGGACGCTCCGCCGTGAGATGATGGTATACAAAACCCGCCACCGCAGTGGCCAACACAGGCAGGAGCATTGCACCCACCGCCGTGGACCGCTCCCGCCGTAGATGATGGTATACAAAACTTGCCACCGCAGTGGCCAACACAGGCAGGAGCATTGCACCCACCGCCGTGGACCGCTCCGCCAGAGACGCACACTCGCACTCCACTGCTTCTAGCAGCAGACCGCAAAAGCCGGAGCTTTGCACCCACCGCCGTGGACAGCTCCCGCCAGCGACGGTCGTTCACACATGCTGCTATTACAGTGGACTGCTCTAAGCCGGAGCATTGCACCCACCGCCGTGGACCGCTCCCGCTAGAGACGCTCACTCGCACCCACTGCTTCTAGCAGCAGACCGCAAAAGTCGGAGCTTTGCACCCACCGCCGTGGACCGCTCCGCCAGCGACGGTCGTTCACACATGCTGCTATTACAGTGGACCGCTCTAAGCTGGAGCATTGCACCCACCGCCGTGGACCGCTCCCGCTAGAGACGCTCACATTCGCACCCACTGCTTTAGCAGCAGACCGCAAAAGCCGGAGCTCTGCACCCACCGCCGTGGACAGCTCCCGCCAGAGACGGTCGTTCACACATGCTGCCATTACAGTGGACCGCTCTAAGCCGGAGCACAGCACCCACCGCCGTGGACCGCTCCCGCAAGAGACGCTCACATGCACCCACTGCTTTTAGCAGCAGACCGCAAAAAGCCGGAGCTCTGCACCCACCGCCGTGGACAGCTCCTGCCAGAGACGGTCGTTCACATATGCTGCTATTACAGTGGACCGCTCGGCCGGAGCCCTGCACCCACCGCCGTGGACCGCTCCTGTAAGAGACGCTCACTTGCACCCACTGCCTTTAGCAGCAGACCACAAAAGCCGGAGCTTTGCACCCACCGCCGTGGACAGCTCCCGCCGGAGACGGTCGTTCACACATGCTGCTAATACAGTGGACCGCTCTAGCCGAGTACTGCACCCACCGCCGTGGACCACTCCCGCTAGAGACGCTCACAACATTTTCATGCCCACTCTCCTACACCTACATAATATCATCCTAATACCATTCCAATTTCAACTAACATATCCATGCTCTTCCTCCTTTCTAGCTAAGCCAGTAGCTTTTTTGGGGGGCCGCTTACACGTGTTTTCGGCTGCTGTCTTAATTGGCTTTTTGGGGGCACTCAGGATCGGGTCGGACACGAGTCCTGTCCGCTTTCACGGACAAGAGGAAAAACTCTGGACTCGGTAGTCCACCTAGTTCCGAGCCCTCTCCCTGACAGCTCGCCAAACACGCTTACTTTTTACCGTTACTATGATTAATTATACGTAAGTGCGAACTCGTGAAATGATGTTTAGCTATAAACAAATTTCGGGAGGAGCACGCACTGATAATTAACGCGGCTGGCTTCTCGTTTCCTAATCACGCAATTATCCAACCAGAGCAAGAGAAGCCTACTATAAATTCGCACAAGCTTCTTACCTCGATATCTCGTTTCCGAGCATCCCTCCACCACCCCAATCTCCATTCCTCCTAGTTCTACTATCCCCTCTCGGGGGGCACTCAGGATCGGGTCGACACCGAGTCCTGTCCGCTTTCACGGACAAGAGGAAAAACTCTGGACTCGGTAGTCCACCTAGTTCCGAGCCCTCTCCCTGACAGCTCGCCAAACACGCTTACTTTTTACCGTTACTATGATTAATTATACGTAAGTGCGAACTCGTGAAATAGTGTTCATTTGTAAAGATTAATATAATGAACAAAATGTGTAAGAACTATAAACGTGTTGGAGTTGTTGTTTTTTTGCACAATAATCCAAAAGTCAGTGGAAAAAATAATATTGGCTGCTTTTTGTTGAGGGATCTGGGTTGGCCTACAAAAACATGGCATCACTGTAGCACTCTCTGGAGAATGCTGGGTTAAAAACAACCCTGGTTAAAATATAGAAAAACTCAGGAATTAGGTTGTTTTGACCCAGCAGTTGTGTTAAATGTTTAACTCAATCTTCTGGGTAGTAACCCAACTTCTGTGTCAAACAACTTAGTTCCTGGGTTTGTATTTAACCCAGCATTTTTCGTCTGTTTTTGTAGCTTGGGACTTTTTGCATTATCTTATTCTATTCACATAAACAGTAACATATGATATATCTTCCATAACTCTTTGCTAATAATATTTCTGCCAAATCAAGGTCATTTAGCTGTGAATATAGACTAGCCATTTCAGAAGTCTCATTATAAATGCATTAAAGGTTGATCTTTTTGCAGTCAAGTTAAAATATAATTTATTTTAAAGTCACTTGTGTCCTGCCTCGTATTTCTTTCATAAGTTTGCTTCTGTTTCTTTAATTCAATGAAATAATGACATCCACTTTCATTAAATATTTGCATAAAGCTTATTTGACAGTAAGCGGCAGTGTTCGCACTGGGGAAAAAATTATTTGTAGTCAAATACACTTATGTTGACGTTCGGAGTAGCCTTACTGAAATTTGTACAGTGTGCATATAGTTTCGTTTACTTTATTGATGTGTTTCATTTAATTTATAGATCAAAGATCATATTAATTGTTGGAAGGGGATCATAGTATTGCATTAACATTGCAGAAATCATGCTCAAAAAATGTTAACATGCTCCTTGAAGGTATGTGAATGGCTAATGCATTAGAATGCATGAATTTTAATGTCTGTTCAATTAATATTCAGAACAAATAGCATTGAGAGGGCTGCTGGCTCATTTGACTCCATTAAGTCTGTATTTCGCCAATTACAGTTAAGCTTTAGAAAGATTCTGTAGCCTTGGGACTGAGCATCTACAAGCTGGAAGATAAATTCCATTCTGCTTTTCGTTTTTGCCTCAAAGGCAGAAGAGTTAAGTGTTGCTACGAGATTACTTGGTAATGGGCTTTGGCATTGATTCAAAAATTCACTCGGTTACTGTAGAGACCTTATTTAGTTCCACCGTATCTCACAGGTACATTGCTTTTCACATCCAAATGATAAAATTTGTTCAGGCTTTCTATAATTGGTCTGATGTTAAAAGGCTCAACCAACTTGACCTTTCTGTGATTGAGGGCAATAAGTTGTTGCTCAAAATATATGCTCAGCATTGTGGGCATTATTTTGACAGTCCAGTCACCCAGTGTGGGCTCTTGAGGGGATTCAGTGTGATTAGTTCTGTCCATCTTGATCAACAGTAAAAGGTTTCAGTGGCAGCACTGAATAAATGATTAACACACACACACACACACATTGGTATTTGTTGTTTATGAGGACTCTCCATAATGGTTTTTACTGTACAAACTGTATGTGCTTTTGGCCTACACCAACCAAGTACCCCCAACAGGAAACTACAGCCATTTTTGGATTTTCAAAAAAAAGAAAAACACTATTTAATATGTTTTTACATTGCCAGTGTCCTCATATACCACCTTCAAATTGTAATACCTCTGCCATGCCCATGTCATTAAACACGTAAACCACAATTGCCCCACAGTAACTTTTTCAGTACTCAGTCACAGAGAGTTTGAGCAGAGTGGACCGGCAACAGTTTCCCCTCCGAGCTCCTAGCATTTAATAATCACTCCACTCCAGCTCCATTCCAGCATTTCTCGCTCCCACTCCACGTGCTCAGCTGATCAGAAACGCCTTCATAGTAACTACGAAATTAACCATGGTTTTACTGCAACAATGAATTAGCTATAGTTTTTGTAGAAAACCATACTAAAAAGCCATCTTAGGTGTATATGAATTTCTTCTTTCAGAAGAACAAAGTCAGAGTTTTTCATTTTATTTATCCTCCTCTACCAAGCTTGGTAATGCGGGTAGATAGCGACCATTATTTTAAAGCTCAGCAAGTACTGCGATGTGAAACTAACCTACATGCCTTCGGGTTTGCATATTGAATCTGTGTTTTAGAGCCACTTAGTGTATATTTTTCTTTAAAACTGTGGTGAAAAGTGCAGTAAGGTACGTAAAAATGTTTCACAAAAAGTGCACAGAGGCACGTATTTTTATGAGACCAGGTTGAAAAAACACTGCAAGCTTTTATTCATTTTTACAAGACACAGCCTTTTTGCCAAATCCATTTGGTACAAATTATGGAGGTTACAGTTCTGTTACAAAAACTCTCTTTCACACTGTCAGAAAATATGTTGTAGTGTTGTGTTCATAATAATAGAGAGTGAGAGTACCCTAAGGTACTAATATGCACTCTTAAAGGGGTAAAGAAGATACAAAGGTATCTCTTAGAGAATTATGCCCAAGTGATAAGCTGCTGTACCCCTAAAGCTAAAGAATCTGCACATTCTTTTGCATGCCCCATATTTCTACCAAATGGATTTGGCATGAGGCAAAGAAGGCTGTGCACTGTAAAAAGGAATAATAGTTTGTGGTTTAAACACATTAAGCAATTGTGTTGCTTTTATAAATTTATTTTAATAAAAGTAGTTCAGATATTGAGTTTCCCAAAATAAAAGAAGCTTTTATTTGAAGCAAAGTTTTGTAAAAGTTTGGTAGAGGTTGCTCAGAGGTTGGTCTCAGAGGTTGAACTGGCATGGAAATTGAATGAGGATTTCAACAATGTCAGTGAATTATAATGAGAGCACTGTGTGGAAAAAAAAAAGTATTTATTGCGCATTTGGAGTTTTGTGTTTAATGTTAATGTTCAGAATGCCATAGACAGATATCTGCAGTTTATATTCGGTGCACAGTATGCAGGTTTTATGCATGCATAGAATGTACAGATAATCCGCTTACTCTGCAGTTCAAATGTGTGGCATCAGTAAGATTTAAAATAATAATAATAATAATGCTTTTATTCAGCAAAAACAAATGTTAGAATGATTAATGGTTACTGTAAAGATGCTAAAAATGCTTATGCTTTGCATAAAAATATAAAGCCAAATTTAAGTAATATTGTCTGATTTGCCTTTATAGGAATGCATGTATTTATAAACTCATATTTCAAACAAATGTTGTCCAGTAGACAATGTTTGAATGGACGAAAATTAGCCATTGTGCAATGTTAGCATATGGTTATTGTCATCTGCTAAATAGTAACATTAACTGATTTTTCTAAATAACAGCAATGCTAGAACAATAAAAACAAAAAAACTTGGTATTATTTTCTTTCCATTCTTCACTCTCCCTTCCCCCTTCTCTCTTGCTCTCTCCCAAATGTCTCCAGTAATTTATTCGCTCGTGTGGCCATGTGTCCTTATTTCTGACTTTGCAGATGCTGACAGTAATATTAACACTGTGATTTGAGTCATCCGCAGTAGATGATTTCCAATGACATGAGTTCTTTAGTTAATCTCGTGCCTGTGAAGGTCAGTTCGGTGTTTACAAAGTGCATTTAAATGTGCTTATGAAACATAATGGCTAAAGCAGGGAGGTAGTAAAGCATGCATGTGTTTCTACTCAGGTTCACTTGGGAGCCCTAGGTCTTTCCTGCCTGATGCTGCAGTATAGTAAATATATAGTTAACCTCTTTAAGGTAATGTTTTGTGCATGCTTCAGTGGACGGATAACTTGTTTGCATTTAAACTTGTATGTATCTAGAACCAAATATATGTGTATGGCTACTTTACCACAAATGCTAAAGAAATAATTATGATTGACTGAGTGCAACCTGATAGGACTCCAAATTGATGTTCAAATACACGTTCTTTGCACATAATTGTGGAGCATGCAGATATGCATGCTTATTTCTCAGGATTCTCATCATGAGAAGAACATTGCATGTTCATGCGTTCTTTTTTGGTCTTTTTTGCTCTTCTGTGATTTATTCATTTGTTTGTGGTCGGCCTGATTTATTGGCTGAACACAAGGTAAAGTCTCTTTTAGGATGTCTTTGCGTTGACCATGAAGTGTTCTCAGGGTCAAGCATAAAGTAACTACACCTCTGTGTCTATTTCTTGCTAGTTAGAGGCAGTTTTGACTGTCAGGAAATAAAAATGAATCACGTCACTAAACAAAGCCAGCTGTTTTTGCTGGATTCGCAGTGTTTCTGTTTTTGTGTGTGGCAGCAACTCTTCCATACCGAGAGAAGAGTAAATGCATTGAGCAAACTCATGCCATGAGGTTAGGGGAAAGGAATGGGCAAACGTCCACATCTGCGTGATTTCAGCTGTCATTAGACTGAAACCGATCCATGGCAATGAATTGGCTGAGTGGATGGAGGACCTCAAAGTGATTAAGAATGATGCAACAAGCACAGATAGCAGTGGTTTTAGTCAGTGGCTTGAGAGCTGGCAGACTAGCTTCCTCCTGTCTGAAACTCAAGTATCTGTCTGTGTCAAGTTCAAGTGAATTTAATTACGATTATGATTCCAGCGAGCACCTTGTTCATCATGCAGCTGCAGCTGAAAGAATTCTTCGCTGTGTGATGCAATAGCGCTGCTCCAGACAAATAGCAGACGCCAAGACCAGGTTCTATCAAATTTTATTGTCTTTTTAAATTTATTTTTAAATACCAACAATTTGGACCCACAACACAGTTTCAAAGCAGGGTGAACTAACTCAAATTTGAAGTAAATAATGATTTAAGCAGGAACAACTGGAGTATTTTGTTATGGAGGTATTGTGCTTTCAGAAGTACACAGAATCCACAAACGAATCATATAACTATTTCAACATATGTTTCATATAAACATTAATCTACAATGAATCTACATTTAACATTATTACATAAGGATCACAGATTTAAAAGTATGGGGGATATTGGTTGTTCATAATGAGGTCTTGCTGGCCAATCTTTACCACATAAAAAGTTATTGATGGTAATTAGTAGTATTTTAAGGCAAACTGAGACATAGCATATCCTTCTCTCATGACTTCATGCTTAGTGACAAATATATTGACCTTGCTGACCTTTGTTGACCTTTTACTTACTATTAAGTTGCAATCACATTAGTGATCATCTCAGGCAAATAGTTAAAAGTATAGATATGCATGAAACATCACTCACACAGAGGTCACTTTCAAACCAAAAAAGCTTTCTGTTGCTAATTTCTGTCTTATAATGTCTACTTGAGGAAACGTGACTGGATTTTGAGCATGTAATTTTGCTCAACCACACTTTCATAAGGAGTCAATTTAAATATCCTAATTACCATATCATGTTGTTTTGATTGATGCTAACCATTCCCTAAAGCACATTTGAATTAAAACAATGTCGACACACCAATTAGAAATGAAAGATATTTAAAGATACAACAAACATTTCAGTTGTTATCTATTCAGATGCACTGGACTGCCTTGTCTCTTTAGATACCTATATTTGATATCTGAATATGTAAGACAAGAAATGTATTGATTGGCATGTTCATGAAACATTGGGGAACTAGTAAAAACTTTAACTTAATGTAAATTAAATTATTCTATTTGTATAACCAAATATGTAATTGTGCTTACAACTGCTCAAAGTAGGCTGCCTCTGTGATCATTTTTCTTAAAACCAATGCCATGAACTTTTAGCCAAAATAACGGCTAAAAGTATCAGTATAATTGGTAAGCCCCTTTAGCTGCTGTTGCTCACTCTGACAAACAAAATTGCTATTGTCTTAAAATGACGGCTGACAGTGTCCTAAAACCTTGTCCTAAGATGTGTTTAATCAATTTTGGACACAGAAAGACCATCATTTAAGTTGCCATCAAAAAGGGATATATGAAATATTTAAAAATAAATATGTAAAAATACAGATCACAATCCAAATAATATATCCTGGATCAACACTTTTCATTAAGTTAATTTACATTTCACTGGTTGGAGAGGCACTGAAATGTAAGCCTTTGTTTATGTGCTTTTGACTTACACTGTACATGATGTGAGAAGAGTTCGTTATTTATGCTTATCTTTAGCACTGGCTCACTAACTTTAACATTTAAACCAGTGATACCTTGCTTAAGCAGATGAAAATTATAACTTCATTGGGGGTATGGCATCCAGAAAATGAAAATTTTATTTTCCATTGGTATTAGAGTTGAATGCTTAGGGACATTTTGTTTGAGTTTAGGAAATGTAATCAAATGTATCCTATTGCCTATCCGCTCTGGATACCTTGAATCAGTGTTACAAGTATCCCGGGCATATTGTTTTTCCATATTTGTAGCATTACACCATCAAATCAGTGAAAGCTTCAGATCTTCCCATGTTTCTCTATGGCACTGAAATTTTGATGTCCTAGTTCCTGTGCAACTGCTACTCAACTGCCATTGACTCATCTGCGTTTGAGGGAAGGGGCTTAGCTCTAATAGAAAGCTCTGGCAACACTATGATGGTCCCTTTTGTACAGTTTAATGACAATAAGTAACTTTGCACCTGCAAGTCAAATAACTTTCATTAAAATATTCATACACCGTCTGATTAATACCTGCTAAATCTTTATTGTGATAATCTCCCAACAGACATTCTGCTGACTATAGGTAACTTTGCAAGAACATGTTAATTTATTCCAACCCTAATCCTACCAGTCTACTAATCTGATGAAAGTTAGTGTATGTGTGGGTGCAACGTTACTAATAGTCAACGAAATGTGTTAAAAGGACCATCAAAATAAAGTGAAACCAAAATTCTTAGCTAAAAACTTTCTCTGATATTTAGGAGAGCTCTTAGTGGCAAGATAAAAAAGTTTTGTGAACATGGGCCCAGGTTTGGAGATATCCCTTTAAACTCTAACACTCTCAGTGAATATCCTCTCACAGAGTGGTTGTACGAGACGTACAGGTTCCGTTCGTTTAAACACCATTTCGGAGGCCAAGCACTCCTTTGGAAAGTCCGGTGGGCCGCATGTGGTCTGACGCCGCAGGGCCACAGCACAGTAGTCAACCTGCTCAGCATCCAGTCCGTTCTCCAGCCAGCGAAAGCAAATGATACGCTGAAACGAGCGGCGGAAGTTGTCCGACACGAATCCGTAAAGAATGGGGTTGGCTCCGCTGTTAGCATAGCTAAGAATGACAAATAGCTGAGTCACCATGGGGTCCGGCGGCTTGCGGAACACACTAATCAGCTGCACAATATAAAACGGCATCCAGCAGAGCACAAAAACGGCCACCACCAGCAGCACCATGCGCGTGATCTTCTTTTCAGAGCGCCGCCGCTGCAGCCAGCCCGCTTTCAGACCCACCGCTCGCATGCGCACCACGATCAAGCAGTAGCACAGGCAGATGGCAGCCACGGGGAGCAAGAAACCAAGGAGGAACGTGTAGACCACAAATGCTTCTGACCATGAGGACTCGGGCCATAGGAAGTTGCAGTCCACTCCTCCGTCCTGCGCCGGGACCGTGTCCGCGAAGATGATGATGGGCAGAATAACGAGCAGCGAAAGCCCCCACACGCAAACGTTGACCACTTTGGCGACGGTCGGGCGACGGTAGCGAGCCGCTTTGATCGGGTGCACCACTGCGATGTAGCGGTCCACGCTCAGCACGGTCAGGCAGAAGATGCTGGTGAACATGTTGATGCCGTCCACGCTGAGAACCAAACGACACATGAGCGAGCCAAACGGCCAGTGATGCACCGCGGCCGAGGTCGCCAGGAAAGGGACGCTCAACATAAAGAGTTCATCCGCAATGGCGAGATTGAGAATGTAGATGTTGGTGGCCGTCTTCATCTTGGCGTACTTCAGGATGACATAGATGACCATGGCGTTTCCTGTGACACCGATGCAGCACACCAGGGCATAGATGGAGGGGATGATGATCTTGCTGGCATCGGGTTCGGGTTCATAATACTCATAATCGCCGGTAGAGTTGAACGGTAGGCCAGTTGAGAACATGAAGCTCTCGCTGCCATTGTATCCAGCAAGCTCTGCCATTTTTTGTTGTATTGGCTTGTATTTTTTGATGTTTTGCACCCAAATCAGTTTTTTTATATAAGCGACTTCCAAAAGTCAGTGTCTCAAACGGTCAGACATTTCTCCGACCTTCAAGTGTCCTTGAAACCAATAAGCAGGTACTTCGACAGCTTCACGTGGGTCTCATGTCCATCACCTAAGGGACTCCAGTTCCTTCAGAACGCAGAGATAATAAGCAGAAAAATTGGAATCCGAAGGCGAAATTGTTGCATCTGCAGAATTCTGAGCATGAGCATTCCTCTTCGATTCCTAACCAAACCTGTTCTCATCTATGAGAGTGTGCAGGTGTTGAAGGGCATGGCTCGCTGAGCATCATTCAACTTCTCATTCTTGGCAGAGGGAAGGCATTCCAGCTCATTAAAAAGAAATTGAGTCTGTGAATCAAAGTATTACGACGTTACTCTCCATGCACTCTTGCCGCAAGAACAGCCTCCCAGTAGAGAAGGTGATCCACGGCATACTGTTAAATCAAGATTAGTTCATCTGGAGTTGAAGCTGTTCTATCGTACCGTCTTAAAAGAGTGATAGTTAGAGGAGTTTAGCTCTAATATATTTAGTTCGCTTTGTTTTGCTGGTATTCCTGTGTTGCAGGTGTCATTAAGATCTATAAACAGAAAAGAAAAAACATGTTAAATACAGGCACTGATGGCTATAAAAAAGTGAAAATATCTAAACATCCTTAACCTTCACCTGTTTCAGCCATTTTTCCCAAATTGCAAGTTAATCTTAAAGTTTTATTTTTATATCTTGTTATAGTTGTGGTGTTCCCAATCAAAAAATACAAATTTCTTATGTTATATTATTAAATAAAAATGATTGATTGATTGATTTTACCAAATATTGGATTCAATATTTTTTTCTATTAGTTTTCTTTAAATTAGCACAGATTTTATTGTCCATTTCAGAACTGATTGATCATTGGCCCCATTGAACTGAGCTTATGCACTTTAACTGAGAAAAAAACTGAGATGAATAAAAATAGATTTTAATACAAGCAAACTAGTCAATTTCAAAGATTTTTGCATTTTCAACACAGCACAAGAGTTAAAATTCAGACCTTTTTTGTTTCCGATAATTACAGTTTATTTGTCTTTTAAAACCACAAATCCCAGACTTTTGCAGTCTTTTGGAAAAATATCTACGAAAAACATAACATTTATGCTAAAAAAAGAATCACTTAATTGCAATTTGTAGTAATTAATTAGTAATCTATTATATTTAAAGAATGTTTAAGAACTTTTCACCAAAACAGTGAATTTACAGATTATTTCAAGAAAGCTGTTCATCCCTGTCTGAGTGTGTGTGTGTCTGCATATCATTTTGCCCTGGATATAAACTGGATTCAGAGATTAGAAGTGAGATATATTTGTCATCCGTGTCATTTTGGATGTAAGAGCGTGTGCGAGTGTGTCCTAAAGCTCTCTCAGCCATCCCCCTCTTCAATTAGAAGACATGACGATGCAGAGACACCTTTGACTTCAATCTGTTTGCTCACAAAGAGCAAACATCCTGCTGCAGGACTCAACCGTGGTGATGCCAACTAAATGAGAAAGTAATGAAAAGGAGAGGACAGAAAACACTAACCCCTGCACCTCCTCACAGCTCGAGCCGGGCAGCCAGTGCCCCTGATCATCCAAAAGGCAAATGCAGTGTTAAGCACAAATCTGGTAAGCTAATAACACGAATGGCTGGAATACAAATGGCTTTGTGCTCGCCCCAGCAATGTGTAAAAAAACAGCTAATGTTCAAGAAAACATCACTGTGAGCAGAATTTTGAACACAGGAGCCCAGATAATAATAAAGCCGCTTCTCTCCCCTGCCATTCAATTTTACAGTTTCAAGCAGAGAGAGAGATATAGATCTGTATTTGGGAAGATGGAACATTTTGCTAAAACTAGATAAGTCCAAGCACCCAGTTGTGTTATTGCTAATAACAATTGCTCTTGTGTTTTTTTCTGGGGACTTTTTAAAGCCTTTTTTAAACCACAGTCGGTCTAAATTGTACCTGTATTTATAGCCCACGTGTGTTTTCATATAGGAAAATTACTACACAAGTAACTTGCCCTGAAAAAGAACCTGATTCTCTGCCTTCAGTACTTTTCTCAATTTACTGAATTGTTACTGAACTAAATCGATTCAGCACTGAATACTGACGATATAGTCTTCTGCCGTCTTTGAAATTATTTCCTAATTGATGAACTTTGGGACACTGACACTGTTATTAATCTAACTTAATTCATATATTTTACATCATGGCTGCTTTCTGTTTACAGCGATTTTATATAAATATAATCAGTTTGGTACGTACTCTGCTTTAATAATGCATACTTAACCTCTGTGTATCAAATGGACATGAAATTGCATTATCTACAAAGCATTTCTAACCCCTCTCACCCGGTAAATAGTGCATTCACGGCTGTAATCTCCATACAGACACCTGCTGATGCCAAAGCAAAAGGCTTTTTATGACGTAATGGGCATTTCTTGTCTGTCTGTGATGTGCTTTTCTTTTCATATAGGAGAAGACATGCTAGAAGGTTTAAAGAAGCATGGGATGGATGAGAAATGAAGATGATACTAAAAAGCGAGGAGAATATATAATAGGAAAGCGAAGAGAAGAGAAAAGAGTGACAGGGGATATGGACCTTGAACAGATACACAAAAAGCAAGAACCAGCAGGAGCAGGGAACACAGTAGGATTGTGAAAGAGGAGCAGGTCACGGGTGGACCGACTCACACATACAACCGAGAGTGAATGAAGACATGCTGGAGGAGCTCATGATGAAAGACAGAAGATCAAGGGAGGGAAAAAGAAGGAAAGAGAATAAGTGAGAATGGGTTCACAGTGGAGAGAAAACTCCATCACTGTTCTCTGACATTTTCCTCCGGCTCCAGAGTTTCTCTCCTCTCTCGCTGTATCTCTCTCTCTCTCTCTCTGAAATAGTGACACATTAATAATGTGACTGGAAGAGGAGGCACATGAAAATTGGGTGTAGCTGGTCAATGACAAATAAGGATATCTGAGAGGATGAACATGAGAAATCCAAAAATCTAGTTTAACAGTTCAAAGTTTTTCCTTTTTTTGTGTGTGTGTGTGTGCGGGGTTGGGGGGATTTAGCCATCAAGTAGATTTTTATGATTTCATTATAGCGTTTCATTAAACTCATAACCCCCCTGCAGTGCATTCACAAACCCTACTTGGGAAACCTTGACGTAATATAATATTTATTGCATTTTATGTTTTTGATAACAACAAATGGAAGATATTTTCATATTCTTTATATTTTTATATCCATGTGGTACAAGATTATTCCATCTAAAACAATGTAAGTACTAACTACAATTTTTTTCATGTAATTTGGAAACAGTCACGGATTATGATTTGCTAGTAATCTACCAGCTCTCTATATATAAAGATGCTAGCATGTAAGTATTCGTGCCATGTGCTGCATATTACAGGAATTTATTTTGACAACCCGATCACTGCCCACACAAAATGTTCCTCAGTAATCAACACATACTTGAGGATGCTTAAAGATTGTCACCTTCAAGAAAAAGAACCACACGGTCAAAAAAACATGCGAGTTTTGTACATAAAATTTTGTACATAGTGAACACGAAAACAAGGCTAATTTGCCAAACAGTCAGTATAAAATTAGATTTTGCAGTGAATATAAAGTGAAAATTATAGCAAGCTTAAACAGATTGGTGTCAAGGGTTTTATCGCAATTAATATTTGTAAAGCCTAATTTGCAAATGCATTACATTTGTGTCACCCTCCCACAAATGGCCTATGTTTTACAAGACTGTGACGTTGGTTGAAGCACTGGGAATATAATAAACATCAGTGCTGAAGTCTGAATAAAACAGAGTACCAAACTCATTTTTGGGCAAATGTGACTGATGCTTTTAGCACCTTTTACTGAGCTCAAAGCATTTGTCTAACACAAAAGCGTGTGGCTGCAGTATGTGGATATGATAGACTACCCTTTAAAATCATGGTAAAAGGACAATAAAGTGCCATTCTGTCATCTAATGTCATTGTATAGCTACTAAAAGGCAATAAACAAAGACAGTGCTTCACACCTTCGCATGAAGTCATGTGACAGGATTGGCTCCGTTAATCCAACTCAACATGCTTTGTAACACTGTGTGTGTGTGTGTGTGTGTGTGTGCATGGTGGTCTTCAAATGCTGCTCGCGCTCAACCACAGCCTACAGAGTCATTATGTTGGAAAGGAGATCATCTGGTCGTCATTATCATTATAATCAAAGCAAGTTTTTGTCCCTCACTTTATCTTCTCACTCGCTAAATACACATATTACTCTAGCAGCAATCTCTCACTAAGATATAGCCAACAGTAACTCCTAAAGGGATAGTTTACCCCCAAAAGTTTCATTTTGTCGTAATTTATTCTCGAGTTTTTCCAAACTTGTGTACATTTCTTTCCCCTGTTGAGCAATCAAACAGGTGCTGGTAGCTATTGACTTCCACAGGATGAAAAAAAAAACACTATGGAAGTCATTGGCTACCTCCAACTGTGTGGGTTAACGACATTCTTCAAAATATCTTTCCTTTGTGTTTAACGGAAGAAAAAACTCATACAGATTTGGAAGAACTTCATGGTTTTATTTGTATCCTTTTATTCCGTTGTAGCAATGTAAATCAACATTTCCATACTCCATTGCAGTGAATTGCACACTTTTCTGAAGAAAATGTGACTTCTGCTTGTCTATTGTCATGATACTTATGTTGTGAGTGGTTGCCATGGTATTTCTATAAGGTTGTTATCATGTTTTGTATGTGATAAGATGGGGTTTCTGGATGGTTGCTAAGTGAGTGTTTACTGGTGGAAGCCAAACGAGACTACTCTCGGACAAAAGGTACAACGCTATCATTGGGACAGCATTAATGTGTAGGCTACCCCAAATAAGGTACAAAAATGCACTTTTTGTAAAGGGTGCCGTCTCAGTCACTACTTTTGTACCTTTTTTCCAGAGAGTGTATGACATTCTTGGTCTTAGATATGGCTCTTGTGCCTACATATAAATGAGATTTTAAATCAGTTTATGAGGAAAATTTGATTGTAAAAGCATTAGCGGAAGATTTTGCTACCTGATATCATGCATGTGCTTATAAATAATACGCCAAATAAAAACAAACACTCGTGGTATAGATACTCAAAAATTGCCTTGTATATGTTACACCATGGGTAGGATCAGGGCTGTGGGGCACATGTGTATATACGCGAAAATATCCACATATATACGGCAAAGTCCATTTTTGCGTTTACTGCTTCAGCGTATTTTTAGAAGTCTTTTCATGAGCCTATTTATAATCATGCTTGAAGCCAGCCTTTTCCTGATGGCATTTTCTTTGGGCAAAAATACCGTTGTTGCTTCTTTTTCTTCTCTGAGGTCACGTGTTATGATGTTAAGCTATTCCTGTTGTCTTTTAAATTTTAATGCAATTTCCACACGCCATTAATAACGCAAAGGTCGTAACTTCCCTACTTCTTATTACCATAATAAAACAGTTTGTTGGGTAATTTGTGGCACACGTTGCTACTGGCGGCAGAAAGAGAGCAATGGCTGTCACGTGCTAACGTGTTGCTTGTTTGCACGGCTCCACTTGACCATCTCAGAGTCGGTCTGAAAAAGCGAGCTGCAGTGGGGTTTAGACGAGCTCGTCTCTGCATCTGTACGCATCTCACGTCTCTACAGTACAGCGCCTCACAACGCTCTTGTACTGGCTGTGCAAGGGAGGGTATTTTATTTAGTGAGTGTGCAGCTACAAGACAAAATGAATGTGAACGTGATCGATAAAACCACATTCTGGTGTGCATTTAAATAGAGCGTTTACTTGGACTTCCTGGCAAACACACAGTCTCCACCTTGTGGCAATATATTGAGGTCTGCGCTGCATTTCCAAAGTGATTCAATTTAGCAAGATTGCTGTGTACTCTTTTATTGACACAGAGTGAAACTATCAATACGTAATATTGTTTCATGATCGATCTTGGAAAATCAGACTGAATGCTTGTTACTTTCAGATTTTATTTTCACAGGCTATTGAACTACATAATGCAACATGTTATTTTATAAGCTGTCACTCGTAATTCAATGGTTGATTTATTTTCAAATTGACTGTAAAGTGCATCTATCTATCTATCTATCTATCTATCTATCTATCTATCTATCTATCTATCTATCTATCTATCTATCTATCTATTTTAATAATAGTATAGAAGTAGTAGTGGTAATAATAATAATGCAGTGGTGGTTGTTGTTGTAATTGTATGTGTGTGTATGTGTATATATATATATATATATATATATATATATATATATATATATGTGTGTGTGTGTGTGTGTGTGTGTGTGTGTATGTATGTATATATATATATATATATATATATATATATATATATATATATATATATATATATGATTTATCATTTTACAATACTATTAATCTTTAAATAGAATATTTGGTTATATCTCATGTGTGAGGACAATCTGATAATCTGATGTAACAATCTGATATAACTGTACAAAGAGATATATTATATCTATTATATATTATATATATAACTTTTCCTTCCTGCAAGCTCTGTACTGTTGCACTCATGTTTAATCAGGTTGTCCTTGAGCAGACAATTAACGTGACTCATGGAGACAGGACAGCAGATAAATAGATCAGATACTTCACTGGGGTGCTTTCTTCTCTTTGCTTGTGTTAAGATGTCTGATTCTGATTTTATCTGTCTGTTGAGTTTTTTCAGACACAATAGATTTCCATTTTCACCTTATATAGCTGTCCAATAGCTCCTCGTCAGTTTGTTTAAATGATCTTTTCTACTCCAACAGAACGTCATTAGAGGTCAGTGTGAGTCCACCAGTAGTTTGCACACAGTTAGTGTAATGAGGCTTTCGGTTAATCAGGTTAGCCAGACCTCCTGCGGTACAGTGATACGACTCGTCACGCGTTTCTGCTCTGCACGCTTCCTTTAAGCAGCAACAGATATTTATTTTTAGGTCTTCAAATAAACAAACAATTATTACACCGTTACTAAAGGTCCGGCCATGTAAAATGAGCTCCGATAACATTAAAATAGATAAATTATCATATGCAAAATTAAACTAAATTTTAATAACCGATTTTAAAATAAAGAATAAAGTCAGTTTGTATAAAAATAAAAAGCATTATATGTCATTTTCTTGTTCATAATTTCCTTGGTCTTGATAAACTATTGTAAATACAAATGTATGCATATTTATAAGTAATAGATCTGCTTTTGTAGCTTTGGGAGTAGTCTATAGAATAGTCTTTATATATAAAATGATTGGCTCTACTTGCATTTATATAATAGTAATATTACACTTCCTTCAAATCCTGCAGCAGTATCACCTGTCCCTTCATTTCCTCTCTGAGATGGAGATGAAATACTGAAACATCTGAACAGGTCACGTAAAGTGCTGCTTTAAACACAAAAATTACTGATAACAGCTGAGAATGACATATGAAAGATACTGTGCACTTATACTTATCACCATTATAAGCTCATGCTGGTGGAACCTACAGCAGGGATTCAGTGATATTCAAGCGTGTTACTTGAGCTTTTTGAGTTGTAAACACAAACTAGGACTTTTAACAAAAAGATAACAAAACAATTAACAAAAAATCAGATTTCAGAATCATGAATAATATCTTCTTCTTCTTTTTTCGCAACAATGGGATGTCAGACAAAGCAAATTATAACGGCCACTTCAATGATATCAGCAATGTTATATGATATGATATACATATGTGTGAAGTTCTATGAGGTTACATTTATTTCAAATGTACCAAGTACATTTTCTATAAAATTAATGGGATTGGAAAATGATAAATCATGCTCAATAATAATAATATATATATATATATATATATATATATATATATATATATATATATATATATATATATATATATATATATATATATATACATAGTGTGAGTGTGTGTCATCAATCATTTTCAACATTTGGAAAGAAATGTGTTTCCTTATTTTCATACTGGGTTTAATTGTAATGTTTAAATTTTTTAGATTATGTATTGTTCCTGTTCTAATGCTTTTGTATGAATGAAAGAAACTGCTCTCTCTCTCTCTCTCTCTCTCTCTCTCTCTCTCTCTCTCTCTCTCTCTCTCTCTCTCTCTCTCTCTCTCTCTCTCTCTCTCTCTCCCCACACACAGTTACAGATCTAAAACATCATGTTCTCTAATATAATTCCTGTTATGCGCGAAGGACATATCGTTTCTGTGTGATTTTATACCCGTGGACGTAGACATAAAATCAGAATCCTTCATAAATGTTATTTTGTTAAGTTATCGCAAACTAAAGATATAAAGAATTTAGAATTTCCATTCTCAGGTTTCATTGCATTTGAGGAAAACGACATTTATAAATGCAAACAAAACCTGAAATTTAAAAAAAAAAAAATCCAAATGCCTTATATTTTTTGTTTTTGCGATAAAAGTGTATGTAGTGCTGTAATGCTGTAATGTTTACCTGATGTGCTCCAGATGGGTAGAGTTGTGTTGGTTAGTGATCCTGCTTGATGTAAATCAGGAGGAACAGGCTGATATGTCAGTCTGTTTGTGCAGGTTGTTCTGTATCGTCCTCATGATGCTGGAACACTGACAAAGCTGAAGCATCTTCTAGTCTCCAGCTCTTTCATCCGCTCCACCCGCTAACCAGCTATCTCTCTGTCTGCATCTGTCTCTCTCCTCGTTCCTGTGCTGCCTTCACATATTCTCCTTGATTCCAGTGGTTGTGCGCTGATGTTCTCTCTCTCTCTCTCTCTCTCTCTCTCCTGTGTGCGTCTCTCTCTGTCTGATTCTCTCTCTCTATCCTCCCTCTAATCTTTCTGTCTCATTACATACACATTTATTCTATTTTCAGGACAAACAGCTCGTTTCTTTCCCTTCATTCACTCAGACTTCAGCCCGGAAGGTATTTTGGCCGTGAACACTGACTATACCTGTCCGGTTTGATTGTTTGATTGATCGCCAGCCTTCGGCTGAAACCTATTGTGCCAAGGCATGTTAAAACTCAAACTTTAATAAACGATTGTTTCAGAGGTGTTCTTTTGGCTGTCTACAGGATGTAACGGCACGCATCACGGTAATGACAGTGGACAGCTGTGGACAGTTTAATATTGAACTGGGGAAAGTGTATTTGTTCTGTCAAAAATGATATTCTGAGGTGCCATTTGGTTTTTCTCTCTCTCTTTTCATTTGCAAGTTCACTCTCATAATAGCAAACATAAAGAATTGGTTTTATGATAGTGAAAACAGACTAAATGTTGCATTATTTGACATTATATGTAGCAGTTTCTTTGTTCCCATATTTTTTTATTTATTTTATTTACTTATACAGTAACAAACATAAAAATCACCCAAAAAAGTGGGCAAAAAGTGACATATGATCGTGACATCGGCAAATATATTGCATCATTTATTAAATATTAAATATATGTTAACATATATATATATATGTGTGTGTGTGTGTGTGTGTGTGTGTGTGTGTGTATATACGTCATGGTAGCATTGGTGTTTTCCTTAAAATATTTATTCTAAAGCATAAAATATTGAACAGAATTTACATTCAATTGTAACTTTTTGTTATTCTGTATTTGTTTAAGTGCCTAATCTTGCCTAATTGCAAACTCTTTTTAATCTCTTTTATAGCTTTAACGCTTTCACTTTTATCATTTTGTGTTGAAATGAAAACTGGTTTCAGAGTAAAACTAATTAACTTCCTAATGACAATTCAAGTTCTGAAATTACAAAGAAGTGATAAACAGTTATGCAACACATTCCATCTCAAGCCTTTTAGATCATTTTAAAAGCATGTAAAGCAACGTGATGTTTCATTAAAATGAATAGCTAATATCAGGTACAGGTTTTAATAAGCTGTATTGTTATAGCTAATGAAGCTTTTATTTTAATAAATAGCTACAATTCATTAATTCATCTTGGCACATAGTCTTTGACATAGGTTAATGTCTATTCTCATGACTCATGACATTATCAGAGCTATTTCCAAAGGACACAATGCGTGTTTGTGCTTACTGAAATATTAAAAGCAAATACATTAGATTATGCTCAGAGGTAACCTTTCAGATTTCCCAGAAATGCATGACAATGCAAAGGATTAATGGTTATGTCTAATTTCTGATATCTATTAACCAAAGATGCATTATATACAACAAAATAGCAGATTTTTCTAGATGACTTTTCATGTCTTAATTGTACCTTAATTGTACAGGAATCTAGTGAAACCACTCATATTGTTTTCTTCTGAATGTATTCTAATTTGTATGCATCAGCCCTCTCCAGCTGAATGAATGCAGTGTGTATAATTGAAGAAAGCCATTTCAGAACAAGAATTCTGTTTTTTTGCAGATAATTAAAGCAGAGATACTATGGTAGTTGGTTGGATTTTATTACTAATTTCAGATAAACACTTCAATATCCGGTCATCTAACTTGGTAAACAACCCCATTTATGAATGCATAGTACTGGAAATGCCAAGAGGAAACAAATAACACGATTGTCTGTGAGAAAGTGGGATAAATTATTTATTGGTCTTGGTTTTTGCAAAAAAAACCCCACAAAACAGACTACAAAAATAGTGTAGAAACAAGGTAGAGAGGTAAATTAAGTCTGTTCCATAAATGATGAGCTGCAACAGAAAAGGCGCTGCCACTTTTTCATTTTAATTGAGAACAGCTGAAGTCCTTGTGCAGACTCATAAGGCCTGGATAATGTATGCTGTAAGATGTTCACTAATACGACTTGGTTCATTTAAACCTTTAAAACAACTAAATTCAACTGGAAGCCAATGAAGGGATGCTAATACTGTTGTTAAACTTACAAATGTTCTAGTCCCAGCTAAAAGCCCGGTAGCTGCATTTTGAACCACCTGCATTGATGCATGAGAAACACCATAGTACAAGGAATTACAAATACAGTCAAACCTGGACGAGATAAAAGCATAACAACTTCTTAATAAAGGGGTTTAAATGTTACCTTAATTGATAAAAAACACCCTAACCACAGTGCTCATCAAATTTTAACTCTGAATTTTTGCATGACCTTGTTGAAGCTAATTAATAAATGATGTTTTCAGAAACACTCGTGGCAAACACTATCACTTCTGTCCTTGATTCATTCGAGGGAAAAAAAAATCATGAATCCATTCCTTAATATAGTTAAAACATGCATAGACACTGTATGGTCGAATCATCCCTTAATTTTTATAGGCAGATAAAGCTGTGCATCATCAGCGTAAAGATAATAACGTACATTGTGTTTCTGACAGGTAACAGCCAGAAAGCATCTAAATAGAAAATAACACCACACCCAATACTGATCCTTGGGGAATCCTGTGCTTTATCAAAGCAGAAGAGCATGAGAAATGTCCCAATTCAGCACAAAAATTTCTCCTGAAAGATATGGACTAAACCATTTAAGGAAATTACTTTGGATCCCACAATCTTAAAAGCTCAATCAATATTTTGTGTAAGCAGCGGCCAAATGCAGAAATTGGTCTTTAGTTCTTTAAATGAGATGAATCCATATTGGACTTTTTTTAAAATAGAGGTTGCCCACAGCGTTCTTAAAAGGTTATTTCCCACCAAAAAAAAAACGTCATTAATCAGTAAGAATAAGATATATTTTAGATGAAACCAGGAGGCTTGTGACTGTGCTGTTGACTGCCAAGTAAATACCAGTGATGAACAGCGACGCTATTTACGTCCGGTGGATATCCTCAAAAAATGTGTTATAGGGATGCAAATTAGACAAATTGATGAATGAAGTGAGAGCGGGCTTCATGTGGCAGACTAAGTCCATGAAATCAGGCAATGAAATCAATTTAAACTTAAATAATGTACTAATAAGTGCAGGATGCTACAGTCAAGCATGTGTCTGGAAGCAAAATACTAGCTCTAAGAATATCAATTTTGTTATTAAAAACACTGACTGATATCAAGACCAGTAGCTATCTCAGAGTCAATTGTTTTGAACAACACTTTTTAGTTTTATTAGGCATCTTTCTTGTTAGATAGCATCTTTCAATAATCACAAGACACCTGCAGCTCATCTATCTTCCATTTCCTCTCTGCTTTTCCCCCACATTTGTTGGACGCTATAGGTATCGTTATTAAGCCGCGGCTGTGGTTTGGCTTTCAGACATTGATTTTGAAAGGAGCACACAAATCCTTAATAACATTAAAAGTGGAATTAAATATTAACGCTAAATCATTCATACCTGAACCAAAAGACAGGCAGAACTGGAAAGGAAAAACTATTCTAGATTTCAAGAGCGAAAATGTCTGGTGGCTTAAAATTTAACAAGGGACCCGAAATTGAAATAGTGAACACAACTGGGATGTGATCAGAAAGACAAGCATGCTCAAAATCTATATTCAAAACCGGAACATCCAAGTATATGGTCAAGTTTGTGGGTAGGACCTGAGACAAATGAAATGAACTAATGAGATGTCCAAAACTTATTCGCCACGGCCTCTTTGGGACAACAGATATGCAGATTAAAATGACCAAGCATTAAAATCTCAAAAACTCAGTACAGTTGCAGTTATGCAATATACC
>NC_056705.1:13783821-13788821 GCF_018831695.1 Puntigrus tetrazona | reverse complement strand
ACCTGTTTTTGATTATTTTTGACTGGACGTCTTTGACAATCAATCAAAAGTTTTTTGTTTTATTTTTATTATATTTTTATGAATAGTTTTATTTTAGTTGATCTAAAAGAGGCGTTTCAAAAAAAAAAAAAAAAAAAAAAACATTTCCCAATGTTTAAAAAAATATATATATTAAAGAACCACTGAAAACATGCATCACTGTTTTCAGAAAAGTCTCTTTCTGCAACACAGTTGTTTCCAAAATGGACAATATGAAATAGTTCTACAAGCAAATCAAGTATGAGATGATTTATGAAAGTTATAATCTGGCACTGAAAACTAGAGTAAAATTGCATCACTTGAGATAAATTACATTTCAAAATGTATTCAAATAGAAAGCTTATTTTAAATTGTAAGCAATATTATACATTGACGATCATTTAAACTGCATATTTTGAACAAATAAGTATTACATAACCCTAAAATTTTTGAATCATTATATAATATATATATATGAGTATTACAATTTCAAACCATAATATACTTACATTGCAATAGGTGGTAGAGGGAATGTATGTTGAATCATTATTAATGTATAATTATATAACTTAAAGTCTCACCATTGTTGAATTAGTTTTTTAAGGCATATCACTGTAGTCAGAATCACTTTTACAAAAAATCTAAATAATACAAAAAGACAATGAAAACCGTGAAATGATATTTTCAGTGCAGTCTTGAAATACTGTGTATGGACACTCAAATGCCTTTCATGTTAGGCGTTGGAAAAATTATTGCAAAATATTCCAAAAGCGACCATTTAACGAGCAGCAAATTTACCAAGGTTAAAGATGGCGTCAACGAACTTATGAATAAGAAAGAAGTCCTTATCCACGCAGTTTACCCATTTTTACTGATGAAACCTGATGTTGTTTTATTGTCAGAACCGCCTCTTCTGGCCCTCGAAACGGATCCTGAACCAGCGGCTTGAGGAAGCAGCGGACCTCTTTTCTGTACACATCTGTCCCCTAAGCGTTACTCAGTTTTGCACCTTGTCCTTCCTGGTTTACCGGACTGTAGCACTTCTGCTAACTGCGCAAGCGTGGCATGCAGCGATAAGCTCGTGTATATGCCCAGGTGCCTGAAGCCCGCGCCCACACTGAAGTATAAGAGTAGGGGCGTGGCGCACGCTGTGAATGCGCATGTGTGTATAAGTTGCCCAGCTCTTTAAAAGCCGTCGTCACTGAACCAGCGTGAGACTCTCTCGTGTGTGCACGCTCAGTACCCGTTTCAGTCCGGACAGCACGAGAAGCCCCTACCGCACTGCGGGTGCCGGGGAAGGCTCCTGGGCCCCCGCTTGTGGCTGGCGCGGTGGCTTTGAGGCGCCAGCGAGCGTGCGGAGAAGCGCTCTCTCCCTTTTCTGGGCCCAGGCGAAGGGCTTCTCGCCGATGTGGATGCGGCTGGTGCTAGCGCAGGTTGCCCAGGTAGTTGAAGTAGCGGCACGCAGTCGCGCGCACTCAAGTATCCGCCCTCACTTTCTTCTCTCTTGCGCCTCGGACGAGCGGGTCTGTCTGTGCCTCCCAGGGGCGCTCGGCCCGGCTCGCCCGAGTCTCCTCTCGCGAGAGGAAGAACGCCCGAGGTCGAGCTGCAGGAGTGCTCTCCTCGTGATGCATCAGCTTGATGTGCTCCTCCAGGAAGGAGGAGTCAGGGCACAGGAGGTTCCACAGAGAGGGGCAGATGAAGGTGGGAGAGGAGGGCGGACCTGGAAAAAGACAGCCAGTAAATCAGATTACGTATTTCTAAAGAGATCAAAGCCCCGGGACACCTGCAGGTAGATAAGGGTTACATACATACTGCAGTAGATTACATAGAATCGAATACTTTTATATAGCATATATATATAGTATATATATATATATATATATATATATATATATATATATATATATATATGATATAGATAGATAGATAGATATATTCTATAATGCATGTAATTTATTAAGCGTGAGTGCACACGCTCAAAGAAATGCATACAATAGATAAATTATTCTTTATATGATGCTTGCATTTCCACATGCACGCAAGGTTATATACCTTCATGCATACATACACACACACACATCATATTTCAAGTGGACTGTCCACTGTCATGCGTTAAGAAAAACTTACAGTTATCGCCTGATTTTTGGATGTTTTCACATTACAGGTTTTTCAAAATATGCAAATATTGCATACATATTTAATGCAAACATTTAAAACACTGGATGATTCTAGTTTAATTTTTCTACACGCATCGTAGTGTTCACACAGAGGGGAGATTTCTGGGTATATTAATTTTTGTCACTATGTTTTCCAGTTTCTGGGGGAATAAGAAGCATTGTATTTAACTACAAGCTGACTACAATACGCAATGCAAAACTGAAGGAGATAGACTAAATTAGAATAAAATGTAAAGTGTGGTGTGTTTGCAGTGCTACTGAAGCTTCAGATTTACGGCTCCATTAGCGAGAAAAAAATCATTTTGAGAAAATGGCCTTTTAAAAATTTGCACTGTAATTAAAAATCTATTGGCCACAAATGTATAAAGTGCTTAATAATTATTTTGTAGATGTTTGCTTTCCACTAGTCTAGAAAAGAACACTATTAAATAAAAAAATAATAATAATAATAAAAAAAAAAAGCCCAAAATCTCAACCTTTTGGGGATAATAGTTTCCAATTTTCAATCCTTTTTTTATTTTCTATTTAATTTTACAAGGCTACATTCAATTGCTAAATTATTATAATAATGCATAAAAATATTTCTCTTTTTAAATAGCGCTGTTCTACTCCAGCAGCATTATTCTCCCAAATGAATTCTAAAAATATGTTGTTTTTTTTTTTCTTGAGCACCAAATCAGGAGAACAGGAATGATTTCTAAAGACTGATGGAGACACTGAAGACTGAGTCACGGTACTGAAATTTTCAGCTTTCTATATATCATCTTTTTATGTAAAAGATATTGAAATTTCAAGGCCATGATTAAAAACTTAACTCACAGTATAAACCTTTTTAAGAAGTAAAGATTAGGTGCTGGAATATGATTTAAAAAAACATTAAGGCCAATTAACATCAGGCATATGCTTCCCAGCTGCATTCTTCGTAGGGGATTCACACTAAAAACGAGACATTCTCTTTCCTTTAAAAACACTGACCATCCTCGATTCTATCCACATGCTGTCCTCCGCCGGGCTGCTCCTACCTTCACGCGATGAGGGCCCCCCTGGAGCCCAGGGGAAAATGGTCAGACACTGACTCCAGACTTCCCTCTTCCTCCTTCAGAGTTCTCAGTTTCATCCTCATCATCCACAGGGAACATCTTCACATTTTGCCTTCAGTGTCACCTCCAAAGTTAGCTATACAGAGGAGAACAGGGATAAATGCGACTAAGATTTCATCTATTTATTCAGATGACACTTGAAATTCAGGATTTGTTTTCCCTTCAAACACTTTTTACCATGTCACCCAGTCATTAATCTGTGTGAATCCAAACTTATAGAAAACCCAAGAAATTAGAGAAAGTATAAAGCAGTGTATTTAAATCTATTAAAGCACACATACCACAACACATACAGTCTATGTAAATTAATATAAGCGCACAATGGGCAACCAAACGTTGACCACAAGCATGGTTACTAAATATGTTCACAATACAGTAATGTTATATGCATCCATAATAACACTGCAGTGGAGATGCATAGGTCATAGAATAATATGCTTAATAATATTATATATATATATAATATATTATATATATAATATAATATATATATAATATAATATATATATATATATATATATATATATATATATATATATATATATATATATAGAAATAATACACACACACATACACACATATAAATACACACACACACACACACACTACAAAGAAGCATTCAATCTATATACATGTATACTTCACACAACTCCATTCACCTACACAAAGCAAGCTTAAAATATATGCAAACATAAGGCACAGCCCATGCATATTACAATCAACTAGACATACTAAAAGAAAAACGTATACCACAGTAGACGAATACTATATGCCTCTACATACACACCCCGATGCATAGCATGCATACTGTATGCACGTTACAGAGTATGCACACTTTAAAACGACTATATTAGTGTACATATCATAACGGATGCATACTATAAACTACATCAAACAAATGCAAGACACAAAGCATGGATATTAAACGCTACATACACACCACAGTCTAGGCTGCGTGATTAAGCAATACCTTTAAACTCAGCCGAGTTGAGGCTCGACTCCTGTCATCCATTCGTAGTCGTACATGCGTTTGCTGGCAGACGGCAGCATGCTGAAGATGTCCGCGTCGGGGTCGGCGTCCGCGGCTCGCTCTCCGTCCACAGGCTCAGAGACGCGTGCGGCTGCGCTTCGGACCCAAAGGCCTGGTTGCTGTGGTCGCTTTCCACTTCAGCGGCGCCACGCTGGTTCTTGTCCTTCATCAGATAGTCGCAGATCGCGTTGATGTTCTCCTTCTTCACCACGGGCGTGCCGGGTTTGGCTTTCTTCAGGTCGGCGCCGTGTTTCCTGGCCAGGTTGATGCTCCGCTTTCCTGAGTCCAGGCTGCCGGGCCAGACCCCTCCCGTCCTTCTCCGTCGACTCAGCTTGGCTTTGAGCAGCTCGATCTCGTCAGGTTTTCTCGCGGAGCTCCATCTTCAGGACTCTGATCCGGACGCTGACCAGCTTGCGTATCTCGGACAGCGCGGACTCCAGCACCACCGTGATGTTCCTGCCCAGGTGCTCCGTGATTTCGGTCACCGAAGCACACCAGCTGCTCGTCGGGTTCGAGCTCGAGACAAATCCTCCTCGTCTCGGCCGAAGGACCCCGCGTTGTCCATAAAGGCGGCCTGGGACTCGGAGGACGGGCCCGTTTCCATATAGCAGTGGTTCCTCTCTTTCGGTTCATGCTGAAGGCGGCGCAGGCACTCAGCGCAGACAGGACAGTGTT
>NC_056705.1:13782414-13783721 GCF_018831695.1 Puntigrus tetrazona | reverse complement strand
TTCCGAACAAGACTTCGTGAATCCGGAGTAGCGGAAGACGGCGGAAGGTGTAAGCAGTAAGCGGGTGAATGTAGTGGGAAACTCCACGGAAACCTGTACAGGTACAAAAAAGTTTGAGTCGAGAGGTGTGCGTGTAGAGCTGAGAAACCGGCTTTGCGTTTCCGAACCGAGGAAAAGGCAACCGAAGACATCGTATAAGAAGGACTTTACACCTGTTTTGCACCGTGGACCGGTTTTTCCTAAAGTAGCTGGGTCGGTGTTTAAAAGCCTGCCGTTTAATTTCGAAAGATAGCGGGGAAGGACCTCGGGAATAGACCATGCCACGGGCTTTCCTGGTGAAGAAAACGGGGAATTCGCCCGGCAAGAGAAACTGGAGCGACCTGCCAGATCACGAACGCGGTGACATTTATATTCCAGGTGAGACTTTACCTAAAAACACCTTTTTAGCTCGCAATCTGGATAACGGTACGGATGCACGGAATGGCACACGCTCGGCAACACGCAGGTTTATTCCCAGCGAGTCCAGCGGTGTGCGCGTTAACAGACCTTATTAACATTTTTTGTTGCTACTTTTTAATAGTTTAACTTTTTTTTAGTGAGTGGCTTTCTTTTATGGACTGGCAGCCTGCGCCGTTTTAAAAAGGTAGCCACGCACAAAACGTACCCAAATTTCAATGTCTTTGCGAGCAAGCGAACTAAAAATGCTCTTAAAAAAATGAGTTTGCGCGTAAGAGGGCCGTTATTGCTCCTTTGGTTGACCTTCAGACCCGACTGTCTTCCTTATAACGAGAAACCCTCACGGTGCCAGTGGCCTACACAAAACGTTTATAGTCTGAAATAAAAGCGATATGCGTTTTCTCTTCGTTATTTTATACTGAATAATGTGTGGATTAGTCACTGCAATCACTTTTAGATAATATATAAGGTGATACTTATACAGGCTACTTGTATTACAACCAAGTCACCGATAAACGCCCCGTTTTAACTGTTTTTCTGGAGCTGAACGGCTATCATATTACCACGGGTCACCTAACGGAATAGCCTAGATACAAACGTTCACCACGAGCCCCCCCTCTTCAATCTCCACACGGATCATCTCATTACAGCTATATTATATCTCTGCTGCGACCATTTTAAGCACGGTGCTTTCGATGTGTGCGTGCTGGTAGAAACATTTTTTAAAAGAATGCGTTCAGATGTGAAAGTTGAATCCATTTGCATAACAAGCCGATTCACGAACTGAACCAACTTGAAACGCAGACGTTTATAGCATTGATTCACGCAGGTATGTCAGGAGCTTGCGCTAC
>NC_056705.1:13781589-13782314 GCF_018831695.1 Puntigrus tetrazona | reverse complement strand
GGCGCTGTGCCTGTCCACCCGCAAGGACCACAGCATGTACAAATACAACCACATGTACACCAATGACCCCGGTGCAGTGTTTCCTGCGGCTGAACTCCCGTCGTGCACCGCTCTGGGCCAGAGTCCAGAGACCGAGCACATCCGAAGCACACACAACAACACTTACGTGCGCACTAAAATAAAGGTGAGGCTTCTGGAAAATGTTTACTTTTACTATGTTGATCTAAGGTCTAGTTACGGTGGCAATAAGCTCATATTCAGAGCCATTGTGCCACCGTTGGACATAATTGATTTGCTAACTGCTGTGCGTCTGGGTAATGCTCGTATCGCTTTACTAGTCTGAATGTTTACACTACCTCTAATTTCGCCTTTGTTTGTTATCTCGCTGCAGGTTACCACAGGTGAGCTTCCTAAAGAGGTTCTACCTATTGTTCCTAGCCTAACTACAAGTCCACCTGCTCCTATAGTGGCTCCTAGCTCCCCTCCTAAGTCACCGCCAGTGCAGCCGAGCGGTGGTACTTATGTTTGCCAGGTGTGCCAAAAAGTTTTCCAGTACCAGCGCATGCTGAACAGACACCTAAAATGTCACAGCGAGCAGAAGAGACACCTGTGCGACTTTTGCGGGAAGGGCTTTAATGACACCTTCGATCTCAAGAGGCACGTCCGCACACACACAGGTAAAGAGCTTCATGTGTTTGCGATACAAATAACTGAGGGCTGCGATT
>NC_056705.1:12724236-12749236 GCF_018831695.1 Puntigrus tetrazona | reverse complement strand
TGTAAATGTTGTGAGGCTTCTGTGAGGTCATAATCAGATGTAGAGATGAAGGCCATACGGTCAGAGAGGCCCATTACATGGAACCTGACCCTCGTGGTCTATTAATAGACACACACTGAAGTGTCCAGCAGATCTTGATAAAATTAGATGTAAGGAGTGGTGATTACAGGGCAAAGAGATTGCTTCTCCACCCTGTGTGTGTGTGTGCATGTCTAAATATGTGTGCATGCGTGTTTAGACGCGTTTTAGCCTGAAAATGTTTTTCCTGAAAAAAAAAAACCAAAGCAAAAAAAAACTGTTTCTACCAAATATTGAGCAGCATGACTGTGTACTAATAAGAATAATTTCCTATTCTAATGATTCTTATTCTTATTTTTTGTATAATAATTTTAGAATGATTTCTGAAGTATTCGGTAAACCTAAAGTGTGCATTAAATGCTGACAATTCTTTTGCATTGCATGAATAAATTGCATGCAACATACTTCAGTGGCATTAGTGAGTGTAAGACCCTTTTTTTGAACATTAAAAAATATCTTACTGACCCCAAACTTCTGAACTTTTCAGCAGCGTATGTGTGCAGTATATCATGTTGGCTCTGTCACATTCATTTAATTTAATCAATTAGCTGAGTGACTCAAAAAGGAGAAGAGGTTGCAGGCAATTGATCAGTCTCAGAGGGGCTGTTAGGAACAGAAAAAGAGGGAGGGAATGAAAAATGCTGGAGGAAAGAGGGGAGAAGGGCATTTGGACAATTATATTACAGTGTAGAGCTAGAGAAAAGCACATTCATAAAGGACGCCAGGCCACTTCAATTAAATTAGACACACACACACACACACACACACACACACATATAGTCGCTGTAAGTAAAAAAATCCCCACCTTTTATGAATACATTAATTATACTGTTATATGTAATGTTATATGTTTGTAAGTACATGATTGTTATATTGTGTTAAAGCGTGTGTGTGTGTGTGTGTGATGTTAAGTTACTGTACCAGGGCTTATTTGCATGGATGTTTGTAAATGTGTGTGTTTCTAAGCATTTTGTTTTTCAACCAGACTTTGCAATTAATGCTTATCTAGATTAGATTTGAAAAAAAAAAATGTTGTCTTGTTTTGAGATGAAACTAAAAATATTGCTTAGAACATACTACATATTCTGCCAAATGGGAAGAAAAATTATCTTAAAGACAAGATCACATCATTTTCCCCATTGGCAGATTACTTGCTTCAAGCAAAAACACACTTAATTTTGACATGTTATTTCTGAAAACAAGACTAATTTTTACTTGTTTAGAAATTGTTGATATTTTTGACAAACAAGTCAAAAAAAAAAAAAAATCAAAGCTAGAAAAGCTTTAGAAGGTTAGAAATGCATTGATTTGAGGCTTTGTATTCAGATCAGTCTGTCTTCTTCATTAACTTCTCTCTCTCTCTCTTTCTGTGTGTGTGTGTGTGTGTGTTTCAGGATTCATCCTCTCTTTGCTCTCAAAGAGGAGGTGTAATGAAGCAGGGCTGGCTGCAGAAGGCCAACATCAACAGCAGTCTGTCTGTCTCCATGAAGGTTAGTGGAATCATCGGTGCACTTTTAATAAAAGACATCAGCAGATCTACAGCAGTCATTGTTACTTAATACACTGTACATCTGCTGATCAATGCAGTTTGAAGACCCATTGTTGCAGAGGCCTGTAAGGTCTTTTATTTTTTGGTAAATCAGAAATGTCAATGAAATGCTCTAATGTTCATACACAAAAACATGTTGTTAACAAAGTGTAGCGCTCTGCACTAAATGATGCCTCACAGGTTCTTTGTGTAAAGGACAAATGGTAAATTATACGACTTATTCAATCCCATTACTCCTTAGTCAGGAAGTTAAAAATCCATTCATATACTATTAATAATAGATAATGTATGGATATAGCTTTTGTGAAGCTAATGCATTATATCAGTGATCAGAGATTTCTGAGCCACGCTTTGTTTTTTTTGTTATATAAACGTTCATATATATATATATATATATATATATATATATATATATATATATATATATATATATATATATATATATATATATATATATATATATATAGTTAAGACTGTTAAGAAAATAAGATTAAAAGGAAATGTATTTGAACACCAAATCAGCATAGGAAGTAATGATGCTAAAGAATTCAGCTTTGACATTGAAGGATCAAAATAAGTTTTAAAATATAGTAGAACCTCTTTTAATTTGTGCTTATTTCACATAAGTGCTGTTTTTACTATCATCTTGATCTGATAAGTGCAGCATTTATGAGCATAACATACCCTTGTTCTGTTTACGATAAATATGAGGGATGAGTATTTCTGTATTTCACTATTTCTGGCTCTATTATTCACACATAATATTTTTTGCTCCACAGGTGTTCAAGAGGAGATATTTCTACCTGTCTCAACTCCCCGATGGTTCCTACATACTCAATTCATACAAAGATGAGAAAAACTACAAAGAATCAAAAGGCTCCATCTATCTGGACTCCTGTATAGATGTAGTTTCGGTACATAATGTACAGTTTTTTTCATTTTTGCAGTCAAAGGTTGTCATCTGATCAAAGGGTACAAAGGTTCCAGGACCTGATGAACAATGTTTCATTTTAGTAGTCACAAAGTGTGTAATGTGCTCTTATAAAGTTTTTCTTTGTTGCTATAAATAAGCATTTACAAATTCCAAAAAGTTTTATTTTATATATTGAAAGTATCTGAGGATGGAAATATCTGAAGTTGGTTAGATGTGTTTTTAAGGAAGTTTAACAGCAGCACAGAGCCCTCAGGCTCTGTAACACAACCAGAGCAATCTTCCTTGCCGAACACCCATTATTATTATAACCACAAACAGCTCTTAAAGTCGCACCATTAAATTCCTCAGCTGACTGACGCAGCACATTTCTTGCAGTGCCCTAAGATGAAGCGCAATGGTTTTGAGTTGAAGATGCAGGACGGTTACAGCCACTATCTGGCGGCAGACAGCGAGGCTGAGATGGAGGAATGGGTGAACACGCTGAAACAGACCTTACTGAGCGCGATGGACGATCGGAGGAACGGATCGGAACATTCTGAGGGTTCTCTTGGTAAATAACACACCCCCATTAACACGTGAAGATGCTGCAGACTTTCTCCATAAACATAAACTGGAGCAAGCATTTTATAAGGTTACTTCTGAACACAATGGGACCTTGCGACTCTCTCATTGACTGCCAAACAATTAGTACTGTAAAGGTGCAGGAAAGTATGAAAGACGTCGTCTGAATGCTCCATCTGCCATCAGTGGTTCAACCATAATATTATGAAGCTACAGGAACGCTTTTTATATGGAAAGAAACGATAACGGCACAAAGATTCGGCACGTAACATCACCATAGCACCATTTTGTAGATCATTTGGTTTTAGACACAATGGAAAGATATGCTGCTTGCACAAATCAAAGATGTATCTTTTCATTGCATCTAACAAAGAACTGCGTACGTTGTGTGCGTCCACCGGATGCTGTCCAGAGCTATGATGACGGTACTCTGTATTTTTGTTCTCTTTTCATACAAAAAGTATTTACGCTTTATAATATTATGGTTGAACCACTTATGGCAGATGTCGATACTTCTCTGCGCCTTGACAGTGCTAAGTGTTTGGTAGTAGAGTATCCCTTTAAGCATTTCCATTGTGTGAGCGCCATCATCACTTTAATGATGTAATTTATATCATCTTAAAAAAAGACATGTCACTCCCAAAATACCAACCATAAGCCGTTTTTTAATTGGCTGTTCTCCCTGTTTTCCCTTTGTCTGGGAACAAATACCACCCTTTTTCTAATGAAAATATCCAAACAATCCCCCCACATAACCAAATATCAAGCAATTTGGCAACATAGGGAAACTCTGGTATGTGCTGTTTCCTAAAAAAGATGCATAGTTCCCATTCTGCCTCTTCCAAATTCTGTAAGCTCATTTCTTTTTATTTTGGGGCCTTTTGAAACCTACTGAACTTGATTTTTTCTCTGTAGTCAAATACGTCCAGCTGAATAATGATAGTCCACTTTCTGCTGTTTTATTGTAGGAGGCAGTCTTTTGGGTCTATTCTCATATAGACAGATTACTGAAATGTTAGGGATGCTGTATTCATATACAGGAGCTGTGAAGGGACTGCTACTTTTGGCCTGTTCAGTAAAGAGACTGATAACCAACACCCTGTGCTTTTTGTGGCAAAAACTTTGGCCAATAGTGTTGTTTGTTACCTACCATGTGCTGGTCATGAGGAAATGACATTATGAAATTACTTGCTTTCAATCTCTAACTTCTCGATTTTTGCTTTGACTAATGTACAGAATTCATATCTTTGTTGAAATGGCGCAGTTATCCTATGGTAAAAAAAAAATTAAGTTGTTTTGTGGCCTTTGTTAAATAATAGTTTTTCAAATCTGTGTAACGGGATAAACCCAGACCAAGTGTTGTAACCTATTTATGGAAAGTGACGGTATAAGAACCAAGCAGCCGTTCAAAAGTCTTCTACCTCACAGTGTGGAGAGAAATCTTGTAGCAGCTCAGCTTCTCTAGTGTCTACATGACTAAATGAGGGCAGCTGATTTTCTCAGAAAGCTCCACCTAGTGTCCCAGATTTGACGCCATTTAATACATACACACGTTACAACTAATGGTACTGCTTTCTGTTCCAGTGGAGCAGTTTAGAAACTCATTTGACTCCCAAATATATCAAACACCTTGATTAGCAAATATAAGATTTTGTCTGTTGCTTTTTAAAAGTACCAGTCAGCCGTGGCTAAAGACGTTATTCTTCTAGGTGTCTGAAATAAGCCCATATGCACACACTACATAACAATAAAGCGCTTTGTTATGCATGCATCTTCAGATAGAATTAATCAGTTTGCCTTTTGATTAACAAGAGTCTCATCCAAACAGATGACGACAGCAGTAGTCAGGGGAAACCAGAGAACATTGCGGAGAGCTTTGGCCGGAGTCTTCACCCAGATCTAATGAAGGTACTTGATGCAAAATAATTACAATGATATCTGTAGTTGTTTGAACTCTTCTTTGTGCATTTTAAGTGGTTCAGAATACTGGAATATTGTCTACTGCATACTGTGCCATATACTGCTGACTGTTTAAAATATGTAAATATGTAATAGTTTGCAATAATACACAAAACAGAAGCATTTTGTTTGTTGTCACATGATCTCATCATGTTGCATTGTTTAAATCAGTGAGCAGAGTCACCGAAATAAATATTACTTTGCATTTATAGTCCGCTTTTTTTGCTCAAGTGTCTTAAATTATGACGGGTCAGGAAATAAAAAAACACCAAGAAAGAGATTTTTAAAATTTCAGTTGACTTTTGTTTCTGGTTTATTCACTGTACTGCAAATAGAAGTTGAATTGATTTCAGTGAATTGCGGGACAAAGTATGTTGATGATAAATGAAAATTAGTGATGCACTATATTTATTGGACAGGTAAAAAGTTGAGCATGCATTTTTATTTTTATAATTTTTTTTTTTGAGGTTGTTAAATGTCAATGCATTTTATTTATCATGTATTTGGAAAACATGTGACTTAAATTCCATATATGTTCCTCATCCTTATGCATTAAAAGGGTTGAATAGATGCATTTCTTTATGAATAAAATACTTGAATTATGGTTGTGACAGTCGATGTGTGATAACACTGGTAATACTAGTATCACCGTGGTAGGGGGTCATTTGAGTGAATTTTCTTTTCACTTTCCTTCAGTTTTTGAATAGCCTGTATGCACCGTGCTTGTTCTTTTTCCTCTTTTATATTATAAATAGCTTACTTTAAAAAAGGAAACGCATTATACAATTTCTTCATCAACTGCTTGAATCCAATTCAAGTATCAATGCAAAACGGAACTTTTATTAACAAAATGAATAAAAATGCACCATGATGTAGCCTATACCTAATATATAATAAAAAACCTGCACCTTTTTTGCTTCACAACTATTTTGCAAGCACTGAGTTGTCCATTACATCACATTTTGATGAAATTTGCTTATTTACGTGCTTTTACAAATGCAAAAAGTCTTTTGTCCCGTTATCTCCAGTATGCCAGAGAAACTGACCAGCTAAATAAAATGAGCAGGAATGAAGGACGACAGAAGATCTTCACCCTAGATCCTGAGACTCAGGTTACTCACTCCATCATGTCCAACACACTGCTATTAAAAAAACGATCTTTCTTTGCCTGTGTAAAAATCATATATCTCTATTCCTCTTCAGAGATTAGATTTTTCAGGCATTGAGCCTGACGTGAAGCCATTTGAAGAGCGATTTGGACGAAGAATCATGGTTAGTTGTCATGACTTGACCTTTAGCCTTCAAGGTTGCGTCAGTGAGAAGAATGATGGCGTCTTAACCAACGTGAGTAAGCCCTAGTCTATGGGTTTCATCTTCTTTGCCAGTGTCATATTTTTGTTGATCCTGTTAATCCTGTTTTGTGACGCTACCAATGCTGCCAATGCTGCTATAATGTTGATCTTAGACACAAGAGAATGTTTAGTCTATGAAAAATCATGACTGATATTAGCCAGTGTAGAATATCCCTATAATTTTCTGTATCAAAATCATTATTATATGATTATGTATACTGGGATACAAACAAAGAAAGAACATATTATAACCTTTTTAAAATCACAATGTAAAACATAACCTTTTTTTTTTTTTTATCATTTTATCAATCATTTATTTGTAAATTAAAAATATAATTTAGCTATAGTATAGCCCTGCCTTTTTCTAATGCCTTGTAAAGAGGACATGTGATTTTAAAAAATGAACAAAAATCGACCCTCTAATGTTAGAGTTCCCTTTACTTGTTTTCTTATTATTTATTATCAAAAATAAAATAAAATAAAATAAAACCTTTGCTATATGTACTGCGTTCGAATAATGGACTCGTCACAGCACTTACATATTATTGCTCTTCTGTAGGTTTTATTTCTGCCATTATCCTCTTAGTCGAAAAGTGTCTGCTAAACGTAAAAGTAAAATAGGAATGCTTTTTTAAAATCATGTTTCTACTAATCGAAATCCAAAATTCTCTTTTTTAGGCCTCAGGTTAGATAACAAAGTCAGTTTTTTGAGCTTTTCTCTAGCTTAGACTGTTATAGGTCATTGTGGCTGAACATCATGGAGCTCTTTTAATGAGGGATGAATTAGAGATTGTTGGCATGAGGACAGAACAATGATGAATATGGTTGCGCTCAGTGAAGCACTTTCAGTGGCTCCAGAGAAGGAATGCTGGCGCTCATCAGCAGGGATTGGAAAGCTGCTGCTTCCTCAGAACGCAATGGCTTTCCCACACTTTGTTAAATGCTCTAAAGTGTCATGACTGATGTGAATGTGAATGGAAAAAAGTTACATATGGAGGTGCGGTTACATAAATACATATTTTGCTTGAATCTAATTTGCTGTCATTATGTAATCTTTATCAGCAACAAACTATATGTTCCTCACAGCGTGTTCAGGCAGATTGCATTTTTGAATTAAAATAACCACAGGAAAGATGTCAAATACGGTGTATTAACTCATCAGCCTCATTCATTCCACACTTTTTGTTTTCTTCTTAGGTAGAGCCGTTTTTCATCAGCCTAGCGTTGTTTGATCTGTCCAAAGGATGTAAGATCTCTGCAGACTTTCATGTTGACCTCAATCCTCCCTGCGTGAGGGAAATGCTTCAAGAAGTTTCTCCTGGGATGCCAACAGAACCTGAAGGAGGTGATGGAAAAGAAAATGGACATGGTCTGCCGGTCCTCCAGAGGGTTTCCGAGTCTCTTATAAGCTTCCCCACTCAGGTAAAGGCTCATCATACTGAAATTGTGATTGTGAAACATCCTTTCTAGAGGTGTTTAAAAATAAAAATTCTCTGAAATCAATTAATAAAGGCCTTTGCTGAAAGAAAATGCTGTGCTTCCAATAATGTCACAATAGTGATCAAATGATCTTATAGAAAGACCTATTTAATTTTAATTTAATTTAATATAATATAGTAATCAGAATAATGTCTGAGCAGGGTTGTTATAGTTAACTAAATCCAAAACTTGTTTTTATTAATTCATTTTAACTTTATGTATTAAAATAACAAACTACAACTGAAGTAAATAAAAAAAAATAAAAATTATAAAAAAAAGAAAAAATGACAAAACACTGATCAATATTTCCAATACTTTAAATAAAATTAAAATAAAAAGAGAAAATATAGTAAAAAAATGATTATTAACTAAAGCTATAATAGTATCCCAATCATACTAAAATAGCACTGCCACCATTGTTTAATAGAAATTATAATTTCCTTAGAGCAGGTATATGGGATTTTCTTTGTCCGTTTTATGGTGCACCAGGTGAAAATTCCTTAGCAAACACCACTAAAATCAAGAGAGCTTTCTGTTCTTTAGCTTGTGACAGATTTATCCGGGTCACCTTTTAAAATCTGCACATTGCTGAATATTTCTGCAAATGACTGGCAACCCTCCCCAGTAAGCATTGTCCAGCACTGCTGAATAAGAAGGATGCTGATGGGGAAGTCAATGTGGTTTCAGACTTTTGCACATCCACGCAGTTTACAGGGCTGCAGGTGCCTGAATATAGTTATTGTTTGCCTGACTTGCATCATTTTCCATTGTCATTGTGTTTCTGCCTTCTGTCGAAAGCCTGTGTCCATTTTGCAATAACAGCCCCATGCAAGTGATTTTTTTTCCACGCCACATTAATGCTAATTTATGCAACTGTAGATATATTTTTGCTTTATTATCTATCTGTCACCTTTTGCAGGCCTGATGCCTTTTAATGCAGGATGATACGGAGAGCTCTGCTAAATAACTGCCTCTTTTTTATCTCTGGTATTGAAGTTTTCCAATTTCAAATCATGGATTGTTGTATTTAACTAATCCTCTCAAGGCTTACTTATCTGTGTGTTTGAACTTGCTGTTCTGTGCTAGGCATTTGGCCAGGGAACGAACGGCTTTAGGTTTAACACAGCTCTGCTTCATAGCACTAACTCTCTGCACTAAATCAAAGCCAGCGCCATGACTGTCTCAAGCCTGGGAAACATGACGTGGCTTTACTGGAACTGACATAACACAGGGCAGCTGACATGAAGTAGACACGAGACAAAGAGACACTACGACTAGTACAATGGTTTGAACAGTGTTTTGAAGTGTAGTTTATGATTTTGATTTCTTTTTATGATGAAATGGTAATGCAAAAGTGCATGAAACAAGTCTTCAGGGCTCGGAGAGGTTAAAAAGAGGCATCTCAGCAGCCAGTGATTGAAAAAATGGATAGATAACCCAATGAGAGTCTGTGAAAAACAGTCATTACACTTTGTCCTTTTTATGTAACATTATGAGAATAATAATTCTTATAATAATACTAATAAAAATAAAATATATTTTTATTTATGTGGAAAAACTGAAATACAATGACCTTAATGGAAAGCAGGTGACTTGTGGCCAAGTATGGAGACCCATACTCAAATTTGTGCTCTGATGATAATAAATAATGACCATAACAATAATAATAACAAAAACAATTATTATTATTATTGTTGTAGTTGTTATTATTGTTATGGTCATTATTTCCCATGTTGTTGTTTTTATTCAAACCAGCAACAAATGAATGAAATTGCTTTTAATAATAATAGTAATAATAATAACCACAAAAAACAATACTACTACTACTAATAATAACAACAATGACTATTATTAATATTATTATTATTATATTATTATTATTATTATTATTATTTTCCATGTTGTTGTTTTTATTCAAACCAGCAACAAATGAATGAAATTGCTTTTTAACAATAATAGTAATAATAATAACCACAAAAACAATACTACTACTAATAATAATAACAACAACGACTATTATTACTATTATTATTATTTTCCATGTTGTTGTTTTTATTCCAACCAGCAACAAATGAATGAAATTGCTTTTTAAACAAACCACTGTATTCCCAATTTTTCTGTAAATGATTAAAGTTAACTTTCATAATCAGCAAAAAAAAAAAAAAAACGTACCCATGGTAATCTTTAGTGGTCTGTCAGTCTATTTTATTTTCCTTTTCACTTCTAATCACTCGTATGACACACAGTGTCTCCTTTTGTTTTTTTCCAGGGCATATTCTCGGTTACCAACCCCCACACAGACATCTTCCTGGTGGCCCGGGTGGAAAAAGTTTTACAGAACGGCATCACCCATTGCGCTGAGCCTTACATTAAGACCTCCGACATCAGCAAGGTCTGGTGCTCAACAACAAACACATGCTTCAAGAGAACTGTAAAAACAGTAATGGCGTCTTTGCACTAGAATAGAGAGTTGCGTAACATCAGCAAGCTGTCTAGAGTGTCTAGGATGCTTTTTAACTTGCAGATGTCAGCCTGATGTGGAAAATAAAAGTATTGGCTGTTAAGTAATGTTGTGGGCCTGAATTGCCTTTTGTTAACACTTCCAGAATGTTCTGTAGAATATTTCCATTCCATTTTTTTGTGTCTGTTTCTCAGACGGTACAGAAAGTCCTGAAGACTGCCAAGCAGACGTGCCAACGGCTGGGCCAGTACCGGATGCCCTTCGCTTGGGCTGCCAAGTAAGACACAGAAACTCAATCCTTTTTAAAGGACTTAATGGATCTATATTCTGCGTCAAGTAGAATTCCGTGCCCTTCAAACTGGAATGTCACAGTCAGTACTCTTCGGAAATTGCATTAGTAAATATTTAGGTAACGTGTAAGTGTTTTAAAATTCATTTCTGGTGCCAAGGATGTGTTTGTTGCTTGTCTTCAGACAGGTGTTCAAAGATTCCCAAGGCAGTTTAGACACTGAGGGGAAGTTCTCTCCACTTTACCGTCAAGACAGTAGCAAGATCTCCACTGAAGACCTCATCAAACTGCTGACAGATCTCAAGAAGTGAGTTATAGTGTTTACTAGTGTCCCTAAATGGTCAATCCTATTGGCAATCCTACAAACAGTCATAGTTCTAATTTCATCCATAAACTAAGAATGGCGTAAATGCCTTAAAGATTAAACCTATCACTAAATTGCTGCAAGTTCAACTTGGCAAAATCTGTTATCCGACCATGAATGTATTTTCTCGATAGTCACTTTATTGCATTTTGCATTACGAATGTTTTGAAGAGACATTTTTGTTTGTAGACCAGAGAAGAGCAAACTGCAAATAATCCCTGGGCTGCTTAACATCATTGTCGAGTGTGTACCTCCAGACTTGTCAAGTAAGTTTGTTTGTCTGTTATTTTAGTTTCTTTGGCTTTTAATATTTGATAACACCTCTTTAACACCTCTATAAGGCATAGAATTTTTTTCATTCTCAGTAACAATTTATTTAAAGGCACATTTTTAGCATGTAATGTCGGTTGTAACTCTTAGATACAAAGTTTGATTATAAATATTTTTGTACGTTGTTTGTAACACTGAGAATAGGGTTGCATTGAAATTTTCTGAAGTGTTGTTTTCCGTCTATCTTTCCTGGTGCTGTACTTCAAAATGCGCATATGAAAAAATGGCAATAAAAACATAGCTTCTGTTTCAAAACGAATAGAAGTGTGGCATTTAATACATTACCTTTTTTTCTTCTTAGACTCTGTCACATTGTCCTATATTCCTGTGAAGCCGTTTGAAGAGCAGTGTGAGAGGGTGTCTGTGGAAGTGGAGGAGTTTGTCCCACAAGAGGCCAGGTACAACCACCCGTTCACCATCTACAAGAACCATCTCTACATCTATCCTCAGCAGCTCAAATACGACAATCAGAAGACATTTGCCAAGGTGAGATTACTCACGCTTCCCAAAGCGCGTTCCGTAATTAGCGGAAATGGGAATCTGTGGGTGGTGGTGCAACAACAAGCTCCTTCGAGCTGTAACAATGTCTGCCTACATGTTTTTAAACACGAGGCTCTATGAAAAGCCCCAGGGATTCTATTCGGAATCAATTCACTAAAGATCCTATCTGTAATTAAACAGACTTCAGGGTTAATTGCATCCTTCTCCGCTGCTGGAAAGCTCATACTGCTGGCTGTTTGCCCTGTTATTCTCCAGCTTCTTTTCTTCTATATTAGAGATGCTACCAAACATGTTTAATGGCTTTCATTCAGTTTTCTTTATTTTATTCAGTAAGTTGTTTGTGTATTTATCACTACATAATTGGTGTCCTATTTCGTTATTTCTCATTATTATATACATGCATCCCTCGCTCTCTCTCTCTCTCTCTAAAAAGTAGCTTAGAGTTATAAAAGGCATGAGAGAGGTTTTATCTTCAATGTTATTTTTTGATTTTTCAATTTTGCTGTCACATCATAGGACTCATTGATACATCAGTTACCCATATATGTTAGATAGAACCATTAATGGTGATTATTCACATTTAAAGATTTTTTTTTTTACATAATTTATGTGTTGTGCATATTTATTATGTATATATGAATACACACAAATACAGCATATATTCTGAAAATATTTACTTGACAGTACTAATGTATGTGTATGCATATATGTATATGTGTGTATGTATGTATATGTATATGTGTATGTACTGTATGTATGTATGTGAAAAATTTCATGATATATGTGAAGCGTCTGTTTTTTTTTTTTCTTCCAGGCTCGAAACATTGCAGTTTGTGTTCAGTTCAAGGATTCTGATGTTGAAGGAGCTCCTCCATTGAAGGTGAAGGTGTTGAAATTATTCTGTGTGTGGTACCAGTTTTATTCCACAGGTTCTTTAATATTTAATGATCAGTGCAGCATAATGTGTAATTGATTAACCACTGTTTGCTTTTAGTGCATCTATGGAAAGCCAGGGGAGCCACTTTTCACCACCAGTGCTTTTGCTGCAGTTTTGCATCACAATCAGAGTCCAGAGTTTTATGATGAGGTATATATTGTCATGAAGAGTTATTCTTTTGAACAACCGCGCAGCGATACAATATCTCACTTTAAATGATCTGTATAAAGCAGTGAAGTCACTTCATATTATTAGCATTTTTAATTAGTAAAATGCATAAATATTATTCTTAAGCTAGCATAATTCTTAAAAAAATTATATATATATATATATATATATATATATATATATATATATATATATATATATATATATATATATATATATATATATAAATTGTATGCCTGCAGACAGTTCACAAAATATGAACACACCCTAGATTATTATGGAGAATAACATTAGATAAAGCTGAGGCATAAACAGCACAAAGCACAAGCTTTCCCGACTCAAGGATATGAATAGCTGAATCATTCCAAGAGACACATCCTGGCTTCACCATACCCTCAGGGCCAAAATATTAAAAACAAATTGTTTGTTGCATAGATGAATGAGTCACAAGACAGTACACACAGACATAGCCTGCATCTATCTGATAGCCTGCATAATTTGCTGGACCCAGTCTAATGATGTCATCAGCTGGTGAGCCTTAAAGGAGCAGTTCAGCAAAAATGAAAAGATCTGTCATTTACCATTTGGATGAAACTAATCACAGTGATTTGTTTACATTGTGGTGAACTGTATTAATGAGTCAAAATTAGACTTATAAAAAAACACAAATCTTTACATATGATAAACTGGTAAAGATTTAATAATAATAAGGTCATTTTATTATTATTATTATTATTATTATTATCATATTAAATGGTGTTGAAATGTTAATAATAATGTTTATTTTAATTTCTGTTACAGATTAAAATCGAGCTTCCTGTTCACATCCATGAGAAGCATCATATTCTCTTTACTTTCTACCACATAAGCTGTGAGCTTGGCAACAAAACCACCAGCAAGAAACGGGATGGAGTGGAAACAGTGGGTGAGTGTGTGCGTTTGTATTGTATACACTATGTTATAATCTTTCACAACATTTTTGTAATGCCTCTATTATGCCATTTTAAGCCTCATATTGTTTTGGGAGTCTTCTACAAAAGTTTTACATGCGTTGAAGGCGAAATCGTTTCTCTAAACCCCTCCTTTCCGTGAGCCTACTCTGCTCTTATTGGTCAGATGGCCCAGTCTGTGGTGATTGGTTTACTGGCCAGGGCCATGTTGTTCGTGGCCGGCCAACAATCAACATCAGCAGGAATTATGCGAATGCGTTATGCCATAAAATGTAGCTGTCCCGAAAATACCAATTACCAACGACTTGTTTAGGTTGTACTGAGTCGATTCTTTATTTCAGGAGACACTAACTTATTTACGCACTTTTGGATTTACAACTTTACATTGTTTACATTCACATCCAGCTACATTACACACTGCATCAATTACATTACACACCTTGATAAATTCCTTTGTGCGTGAGAGACTTCTTTCAAAAATCTGCATGTGATCATGTGTGAAAAATATAACTTTAACTCTTGATCTCTACAGTGGGTTATTCCTGGGCTCCTTTACTGAAGGATGGCAGAATACAGTCCTCAGAGCTACAACTTCCTGTGTCTGCTAATCTTTTAACTGGTTACATTTATGACAAAAACCATAATGAAGACAAGGTAAAAATCTTACTTTCAGCAACACCACTGGTGTTCGGTTGATTGGTTGCTTAGGCTGGTGGGATTGATTGATTCCGTTGATTCACTGATTCGTTCAGGTATTTTGTTTGTGTTTGTTTGCAGGCTGTTTCATACATCAAATGGGTGGAGGGTGCTAAACCGTTATTTAAAGTGCGAGCATATGTAGCATCAACAATTTACACTCAGGTAGGTTGATCTGATCGAAGGATTGTTCAGCAAAATGTTGTTGTACTGAACAGAGAGTAATGACATTGTTTGAACAAACAAACAAAAAACCCCATTAAATCTAGTAATCCTCCTCCATGCAGGATCTGCACCTCCACAATTTCTTCCAGTATTGCCAGCTGATGAAGTCAACTTCACAGGGCAGTCCTGCTGAACTTGTCAAGTACCTTAAGGTGGGAATTACATGTGAACAAAGGAAAAAGTGGAATATTTTTAACTGCCTGTATTATGGGTAATTACAAGTTCATATTTTGGTTTTGATTGTCCCCCAATCAATCTGCAGTGATTGCATTTAGCAGTGATTTTAATTTAAAGCAGTGTTTGTAAGCTCAGTGCTGCTTTTTTAGTAGCTATTTTTAATGCTCACATAGTGGCTTGTGGGACATCATGCATGTTGACATGAAACAGCTTAAGATGACTGGTTTCAATGATTCAGAGTCAGTGCTTACTTTTGAGAGACAATAACTTTATGCACGTTGCACTTTCATATTTAAAACATTTTCAAAAATCCTATAATGGGGGCACTTTAAGCTAAACAATATTACATTTTATGTGTTCAAAAATACATAGTGTGTTGTGCCTTTTTAACATTTTTTTTCATAATAGAAGGCTTTCTTTGGTGCACATATCGGAAATGAATGTACCAGCAAATTTTAGTAAAAGCAAATTGTAATATTTTGAAATATTCTCACCCAGGCTGGTTATGTTAGATGAAAAATACAGTAAAAACTGGAGTACTGTAAAATATTCTTGGGTGAAAAGTTCTCTTGCGTTACTTTAAAATGACTGCTTTCTGTTTGACTAAATGTTCTTTATTCCATGCAATATGGCAAATCTGAATTTTCAGCAGCTGTTACCTTAGACTGAAATGTCACATATCTCTTTCATATTCCTGTCTCATTTCCAAGTGCCTACATGCAGTAGAGACTCAGGTCATCATCAAGTTTCTGCCTACGGTGCTCGTTCAGCTCTTTGAAGTCCTTACTATGTCAAGCAAAGAGAGTCAAGATATTGCTGTCAACTCCACACGGTGATTTACCCCTTCATTTGTCTTCTCGGAAAGACAGAAAATTCTGTATTACTCTCTATGAATATTATATTATCTTTTTATGATCAATCATTAAAGCATATATGATTGCTTCATTACTGTTGTGCCACTGTTTGTCTCAGGGTAATCATTCACATAGTGTCTCAGTGTCACGAGGAGGGTCTGGAGCATTACCTACGCATGTTTCTGAAGGTACAACATTAAGGATTTCTGTTAAACCTGACATTGCAGTTCATTTGTTGACTAAATCGCATTCGACCATATTAAAAGCCACGTGCAAAAGCAATTTTGGTTAAAAAAAGAATAATAATATAAGAAATAAGAATAATAAAAAAAGAAAAAAGTTATTTGGTAACTGTAGATACAAACTAATGAAGTACTTGCAAACTATTATAGCATAATTAATTATTAGTCTAATAATCATTTAACAATTGTTTTATTTGGGCTAATTAATCAATAATAGGATTTGTGTCAATTAAAATGACAATTAATAACTCACTATTTATTTATAGCTTATTAAACTACAAATAAACTGAGCAAATAAATTCTAAGTACTTTTTAGTGTATAATTGTAACCAGTTATTTTTTTGTTATTCATTTCTTCACAAAAATACTGATTTGTTGCACCTTTTTTTGTATTTTTAATGTGACTTAACGAACTTAACAAGAAGAGCTTTGTTGGCTTTTCATTTAAACTTTTTAAAATTTTATTTTGCAGTACGTCTTTCGGATCAACAACGCAACTTCAGAAAGCTCTGTGACGACTCATGAAGTTTTGGCTACAGCCGTGACTGTCATCCTCAAACAAACTGCAGACTTCAACACCTGCAACAAACTCCTCAAGGTGACAAAACTTTTCAGTTACGATGAATATAATGCACAGCAGATGGCGCTGTTGGGTTTCTTCATATATCTTTTTTGTTTTGTTTTTTTAGAATTTAGACATATTGTCCAAGTCAGTTATGTGGAATTGGTGGGTTTTTTCCTAAGAAGAATTACCGTTGCATGATCAGTGTATTCAATTCAATGTAACCACCTTTCATATGGTCTTTGCATCTCCTTAAAGTCTTTACATAATCATGTCCAAGCACACATTATCTTGGAATTCAGTTCTCAAACCTTTCTTAAAACAAGGTTTGAGGAAACTTGCTTTTACCTAATCAGATAATACTAGTTTGGCTGGTGTCAGAGATCGTATCGTAGTGTGGTAGAATAATAAGTCCATTGTTTCAGCAAGACAGTTCACTTTCACTTTGTTTTACTTTTAGGATTATGTTTTTGTATAGTGTACGTTTATGTGTATTGTGTGTAAAATCATTTTAAACATTATAGCAATTAGATTTTATGACTTCACTACTGTTCGAAATGTTAGGGTCAGTGTGTTTATTTATTTTACTTTTTCTTTTTTTTTTTAAAGACATTAATTCTTTTATTTAGCAAACAGATATGCAATGAATCAAAAGTAACAATAAAAATATTTATAATGTTACAAAATAATTTTATTTCTAATAAATGCTGTTCTTTTTTTGTTCATCAAAGAATTAATAAAATATAATATTTTATTTTAAATAAAATTTAAAAGGTTAATTTAAATATTTTTAAATTACTGACTTTTGAAAGGTAATGGATAGAGTATCTGTGTATAATATATTGAAATTGTTTATGTATTGTCATGATGTTCATCTATGTTATTGTTGTTATTAAATCCTGTTTCTTTGTATCTTGTATTACAGTATTCATGGTTCTTCTTCGAGACCATGGCCAAGTCGATGGCACAGTACCTCCAAGATGGCAACAGAATGAAAGTTAGTATAATCCATTCCCATGTTTTACGCTTCAAAGGAACTTTCCTTTTCACTTCCTTTTCTTCCTTATCTTCAATAAAACATAGCTGGATGTAAATAAACCTTTCCACTTTTGGCATTTGCGTTTAACTTCCTTGTTCTTCAAAAGTGCGCATGCTAGGTATCTGGGAAGAAACAGGCCCTTTAAACTTGTAAACAAAGAAACCCTGTACTTGTACTATTGACATAAAGATGTCTTTTACATGCGCAGCGTGTGTTTAACAGTTTCAAATTTCTCCGTCTTTTCGAAACATGTTCAGACATATTCAACATGCCATTTAATCCTTTTTGCATAACTGAAACTGTGACTCATGTATGTCGTTTACAAGCTGACGTGTAAAGTCTGTTGTTCAAACATGCCTTCAGCACAGTAGATTGCATGATACACACACATACACACACACACACACACACACACACACACAAATCTTTTTTAGTTGTTAAAATTGGACTTCCATGTGGTTAGATATCTGAGGAATTGACAGCTGAAATGAAATCAGATAAAAACCCTGCTTTATTTACAAATGATCATTTCCTGTAACTTCTGAAACAATGTAGTATTCATAGCATTGCTATGTGACTGTTAATAACGTGAAACCACCTACTCTGTATTTCCTGCAGATGCCTCGAGCGCAGAGGTTTCCCGAATCCTTCCACCAAGCGCTGCAGTCGCTGCTGTTGTCAATCATGCCTCACATCACCATACGCTACGTGGAGATCCCAGAGGAGGCCCGCTGCGTCAACTTTAGCCTGGCCTGCTTCATCAAGGTCAGGCCTAGAGCTGTGGCACTTTAATAAGATCAGACTTATAGGATAATAAGATAAATGACTCTTTACAGCACACGTGTTTGCAACATTGATAACTTAAGGAAAGGTGTCATGGGCACAAATAAGCATGTTAGCATGATTTCCGAAGGATCATCTAGGTTAGGCCTAACTCTTTAAAACTTCCTTAATGGCCCCAAACTTTTGTCATTGATACTTTAAGTATTTTAGAACAAAACACCTCTGTTTTGTTAATAGGAAATTCATTTTTTTTATTATTTAGCAAGGTTGTATTAAATTGATTAAAAGGGACACTGACGACATTTATAATGTGACATTACAAAAGATTTGTATTTTTTTAAGTAATTGTAGTCCTTTTCTGTTCATCAAAGAATCCTGTGAAAAATATATCACAGTTTTGACAAAAATGGTAAGCAGAAGAAGAAGTGTTTTTAACATTCATAATACTAAATAACATTTTCTAGAACAGCAAATAAGCGTATTATAATGATATTTGAAGGATCGTGTGACACGAAGCCTGGAGTAATGATGTTTTTAATATTTAAATAATAAAAACAAATTAAAAACTTTCACTGACCTCAAAGCTTTTTAAAGGTTAATCTCAATCTCAATATGTATATTAATTGCACAATTGTAATATTTTTTACAGCCATGTCAAAGCAGCAAAACTTTTTTTTTTCTCATTTAAATTTTATTTTTCAGTTTAATAGTTTGAATTGCATTGTTCCATGCACACAAGTTGCACAAGCGTGTTTGATATTCCGCAGGTGTACTTTAACCTTTCAAATTCCATTCACTATAATAATTAAACAGAAGAGATAAAATTTAGCAGAATAAAGTAAATGAGATTGATTCAACTTTTTTATGATAAGGTAATACTGCTGTTAGCCTTCACTTCTCCTGGAGTGATTTTATCTATTTATAACAGCTGTTATTTGTAAAGGTTTTCACATTTGAGCTTGTTCACCAAAAGACTGCGTTATGGTGTAAATGTTTTTATAGTCACTACTGGACCTTGCATTATGCCAAACTTGATTCGACTAATTATCTGGCCAATATTGAAGCAAAATTTCACTTCACTGTCAAACTAATTTGATTGTTCATATATAATATGTCATATATAAGTTTAATGGAACTTATGATTTTTTATTTAATTTAATTTAATTTAATTTAATTTTATGTTTAATTTAATTTTATATTTAATTTAATTTAATTTAATTTGATTTAATTTAATTTAATTTTTAATTTAATTTAATTTAATTTAATTTAATTTAATTTAATTTAATTTAATTTAATTTAATTTTATTTAATTTAATTAATTTATTTATTCATTTATTGTGTCATTACATTGTTCTCATTGAAACTCTCCTTCTGCACAGCGCTGCCTTACGTTTATGAACCGAGGATTTGCTTTCAGCTTGATAAATGATTACATGTGTGGCTTCAGCCTGAAAGATCCAAAGGTAGGCGACAGAGGTCAACTGCATGACGTGCTCAAAGCAATACAACTTACATTTATTCATTGGGTTATTAATATTAATTGGTATCATTTTTCTTTTATCAAGCTGGTGGTTTTCAAGAGACTAATGATAATTAAATTCTGCTGTAAAGCGAAATGACTTCAATGTGTTCACACATAACAACCGTGTCAAATTAAGTTCATTTTAACATATTTAATGTATGAAATATTTTATTGGCAGGTACAGTGTGAGAATTCTTTCAGTGTTTTTTAATTCTTCGAACAATACATACGAAAAAGTGTCTTCCCTATAGGTTTTGATTCTTCAGAGATTGTGTTCTCTGTGAACTCTTTGATAGCAGGCGTCCAGATAACGGATGTGATTTGGAGGTTTTTGTGGAATAGATTCTCTGTTCTCATCTTCTGTGCTGTTGATATCACACAGTTTAATTGTGAAATATCATATCATACGATCATGCATGACTCATTTTGACTTGCAAATTCCATGTGCCACAGCCCGTCTAGACTGTTCTTGGAAAACACCAGCTTTTGAAAGGGCACAAATTATGTATTTTCATTATGCACCGTAAAAAAATCGCATGGTTGATAATCACAAAAAATGTCAGACATGCAAGATATAAATATATAGATATAACTTGATAATTTGACAGTACAACTTCACATTAGATATTTAAACGTATGCATTATTATTACGTTATCATTATTATTATACGTTATTTCCACCTGTAACTGCGTTTAAATTACATTAGCTGACCTTTATATAAATAAAATATTTATAAGGCTGTACATTGCAAAGTTGTATTACGAATGTAGCTTGTCAGAACTTGTACAGATACGCTTTTGCAAAATAAATCTTATCTTGCCTGTTACCATGACCTATATCTAGCTTTTTGAATCGGTTTCTCCAACCTCTTACTCATCACTTTCTTCATGCAATGTTCACAGGTGCTTACAGAGATGAAGTTTGATTTCCTCATGACGGTTTGCAACCACGAGCACTACATTCCTCTGAACCTGCCCATGGCGTTTGGCCGAACTAAGTTGCAGCGTGTCCAGGGTAGGTCTCTCAACCTTCCAGCCATCTTGCCCTGGCTTTTCTTGCCCCCATCCTCCCCTCATCCCAGTCTAACAACTTCCCCACTTTAAAATCTGCTAGCAGCACCATTCTTCACGTCGTGTAACGTGAACCTGAAAACACCCAGATTTAAGTGTCACGAAATGGGGCGTGATGACACTTAACGTATAATTTAGGAATTTAGAAAGGTTTCCATAAAAGTTTTACTGATTCGACAAGTTCGTTTATAACCTGTTAATGGCATGTTTCTTAGTTTCACCATTTCTAAGTAGAAAATTAATCATTTTTACTGAAATGTTCAGTAGGTCAGTGTGAATTACTGTTCTGTGTAAACACAGTTTAAATAAAGTTCAGATGATATGACCTCTTATTCTTTTCATTTAGACCCAGGATAAGTGCACTACCATACTACAAATATGTGCACTGTGCATTATTTACACTACCTTTCCAAAGTTTGGCGTCAGTATGATTTTAAAAATATACACACGCATATTGTTTTTTTTTACCATTTTCACAGGATCGAAATCCTGTAAACATGGTAATATTGCAAAAATCAGTTTTTCAATGGCAAATGCTGCAGGTGGCAGAACGAGGGCGGTACATGATGCTCACTAATAAGTTCTGCCACTTCGTCATGCCTAGTTTCTTGTGGCACAAACAGTAAAAGATAACATTTTCACAGCCAATGCGTATCATTGATTAGTCAGAGATAAGTAACTGCGTTTGGCTTTTATGTAGTCAAAAACCAAGGAAGAAAATATAACATTCGCTGTGTTTTCCTGTTAATATACATATTCAGATTTATATTAAACCTTTCAAAAGTGTTAAAAGTATTATATTTAATTATTATGTGTTTAAATACAACCACATGAATGTATATATTTAAGAAAAATATGTTGTTTACATATTATTTGTATGTAATATAAAATATAATAATATATAAATGTATATACATCAAAAAATATACAGTATGTGTGCATATTTATATATACATAATAAATGCAGTATACATAAAACTTTATTTTGGATGTTACTTTAAATTGCATTTTAATTTGATATATTTCTGTCATAGATTTTCAGCAGCCATTACTTTAGTCTGCAGTGTCTTACGATCATTTAGAAATAATTCTAATGCTCAAAAATGCCACATGATAAATGTCTTTTAATGTCACTTTTGATCAATTTAATGCATCCTTACTGAATAAAAGTATTCATTTCTAAATAGCGAGTCTGTAATCATAATGTAATTCACTGAATTAAATATGCAACGTGGACACTGTAGCGTACTGTTCATTGAAGTGTTTGTCAGTGCATAATTAACCATTACAAATCCATTTAAAAATTAAAAAAATAATACAAATAAATAGAAGCATGTAGTATATGCTGTAGGCAGTATTCATTAGTGAGCACCGTTTCATTTCAAACACAGCCACACACCATCACAGCTTCACTCCCACCACTGATAATGGCAATCCTGCATGATTGCTTCCTTTATTCATTATTTCAGATTTTATTTCGTATGCGGCCGAGTGTTTTGGTGTCGTAGGTAGGTGATGCCGACCAAAGCCGACTCAAACGCACTTCCAGTCGCCAGATAATCGTCCTGATAACCCTACTAATTGCCTTGCTGTGCTCCTGCATCACTCATCAATCACTGTCTAATAGCATTTGACACTTCAGGTTGAGGCCTTCGCTTTTTTCTGTCACCAAGCGCAACATATTTGCTTTGCTCTGAAGAAATTCGGTGACTAAATGTTTATTGTCAGAGGATTGTTGAGATGATTTTACAAAACAGAAATGAAAAGGGCAGTGTTTTCTTGCTACCTGAGATGTGTGTTGCTTTAATGAAGCTTATAATGTATTTGTCTGTCTTGTCCTGTCCTCACTTGCCCTTTTTAACTGTGTAATACTACACACGCATAATGAGTGCGGAAACATCTTGTGTGCATTTGTTGTAATCTGATCTTTATTACTGTTGTACAGGAAAATGTGGCTCTTATTTTCAATTCAGATTACAGGAAATACAAAAGGAATCGTTTAGCCAAAATGTTTCATCGGTTCATGTGTTTAGGGGCAAGAGATTCTGTATTATTGTCAGAGAAAGCTATTTATAAATGCATGATCTACTTTCTAAATAATGCTTTCCCTTTAAGCACAAGGTTTTTCTGTCACTCTTAAGTTTCTGTTTCTATTGTTGTTTGATGTCTGGAATGCAGTGAAGTCTGCTTTCAGAAAGCATTTGAAAGTAGTCAGCCATCTAGACACTGTCTTTTCATTTGGATGCCTTTCACTATCACAAATGTCAGTGACTTACCACAGGAGCCTTACCTGTTACACCTGTATGTTAAGCGCCATTTGCATATATGCATCTTTGAAAGTACTGCGTCTTTAGGATGCATGAAATAAAAGTGTTGCTTGTTACTTTTAATAAAAGGCCACGCAGATTGCAAAAACATTCATAATACCGTAAATGTAAAAATGAAATGTTATTAGTACAGAACATCGCTCACCCTGAAATAATGTGTTTCAGATCAGAGTTTGGAATACAGCCTGACCGAGGATTACTGCAAAAACCATTTTCTGGTGGGTCTGCTTCTGCGAGAGGTTGCTGATGGAGTTCAGGGCTTGCCTGAGATCAGACAGCTGGCTGTAGCTGCGCTCAAGAACCTCATGATCAAACATGCCATGGACGACAGATACAATGCGTTTAAGGTAAATTACATAGTTGTACAAACATGTGCATTATTTCAGAAAGCACAGAACAATTCCTGGCCCTTCTGCTGCTAAATAGACGGTTGTCATTGTCATTATGCCACTTTTAACCCTCCAAATATTGTTTTGGGAGTCTTCTACAATAGGTTTACATGCATACAAGGTGAAAAAAACACTTTGGTTTGCTCAAAATAAGTGTTTAATATCACCACATTTTCCAGTGATTCTCAAACTATTCATTTCAAGCAGTACTAAGATTAATTCTCTCTAAACCCCTCCTTTCCGTGAGCCTGCTCTGCTCTGATTGGTCATAATATTGTCACTTTAACCTTTGTCCACAAAAGGGCACGCCATTGCTTTTTCAACAAATTTGCCAGATTTGCCTGGCAGCAATAAAATATGCTAGACAGAAAATAAGATAGACTGATGGACCCCAGGTTGTATCTAAAGACCAGAAATTCCACGTTAATAAATTAAATACCAGATTTAATTCAGGTAAATGTAGTAATTTGTGAATTAAAAGTAAGCATCACAAATAGTTAAACTTTTTTGTACATCATGCACTGGGATCCAGGGGATTGAGATGATCCCAGTGCATGTTATTGAAATTTGTGGTTTTGCATTTTATCTTTTATCAAATAGGGTGGCCCATAACAATGCAAAAAAATCCTCCTGTTATAGCCGTACCGTTGTCAGCATAGTAAATAATTGCTGCATATTGTGTTTGCATTCATCCCAGACAGACATCTGTCTGTTATGCAAATGCCAGACTCAGTGAGTCCAGATCTGAGTTCCAGATCGTTGACATAGACATGGCTATCGAGCTACTGCTGCAATCGCTTTTCTTTAGAAGCCGCTAGGATCTGTTTGCTCTAAACAACATTATAAGTCAGCTTCTACTGGTGCCTGAGCTTCTGTGATAATCGTGGGGTAATTTCTATAAGAAGCTAATGTAATTTCTGTATGAAGTATGCTTAACTGTACAAACAGTCTCACAAAATCAACATGTGGGACGGTTCATTCCAAGAATATTTCCTAGAAGTCTTAGAAGTTTAGTCTAGTTGCTCAAATGGTGCTCACTATTGCCAAGGTTAGGGATTTTATTATAGTCCTACAACTGTTTTATCATATTGTTCCAAATGCTATTCCTTTAATTGAGCATCTAATTGTTATTTGTTATATGATTTAGAGAGTATCATAGAGAAGTTATTTTAAATTTGCCATTGTTATTTATATATATATA